>NW_018397299.1:139687-139881 GCF_002168275.2 Theobroma umbraticum
ATCATTTAAGGCGAGTAACAAGGCTTTCGAAGGCATGGGTGGCTACAAATGGACTTTTCCTGCTAATGAATAGCTTTTTCATCCCATTTTCCAAGGTAGACATTCAAATCTAATCTGTTTTAACTAAAAGTATAAAAAAATTTACTTCAGATCAATTAGAAGATTATTAAACCATTTAAAGCAAGTAATAAGGC
>NW_018397299.1:140186-140460 GCF_002168275.2 Theobroma umbraticum
TAATGTTTCCCAAGGAACACTCAATTATAATCTGTTTTGACCAAAAATATAAAAAAATTCAACTTCAAATCAATAATGGGATTATAATACCATTTAAAGCAAGAAGTAAGGCTTTCGAAGGTATGGGTGACTATAAATGGGCTTTTCTTGCCAATGAATGGCTTTTTCTTCATATTTCCCAAGGAAAATGCTCAATTACAATCTGTTTCGACCAAAAATGCAAAACAATTTAGCTTAGAATCAATTATGAGAATATAAAACCATTTAAAGCAAG
>NW_018397299.1:140470-140640 GCF_002168275.2 Theobroma umbraticum
TTTGAAGGCATGGGTGACTACAAATGGACTTTTCTTGACAATGAATGACTTTTTCTTCATGTTTCCCAAGGCCAACAGTCCATTCCAATTTTGTTTGACCAAAAACGTAAAAACACTCAACTTAAAATCAATTATGAGATTATAAAACCATTTAAAGCGTGTAATAAAGC
>NW_018397299.1:140887-140998 GCF_002168275.2 Theobroma umbraticum
TTTCTTCATGTTTTTGGAGCTAAACACTAAATTATAATCTGTTTTGACCAAAAAAAGATTCAACTTAAAATCAATAATTAGATTATAAAACTATTTAAAGCGAGTAATAAG
>NW_018397299.1:141283-141509 GCF_002168275.2 Theobroma umbraticum
TTTAAATATAATCTGTTTTAACTAATAATATAAAAACATTCAACTGAAAATCAATTATGAGCTTATAAAACCATTTAAAGTGAATAATAAGGCTTTGGAAAGCATGGGTGGCTATCAATGGACTTCTCTTGCGAATGAATCACATTCTCTTCATGTTTCTTGAGGCAAACACTTAATTATAATCTATTTTAACCAAAACTGTAAAAAAAATTCAACTTAAAATCAA
>NW_018397299.1:141519-141682 GCF_002168275.2 Theobroma umbraticum
GTAAAACCATTTAAAGTGAGTAACAAGGCTTTCGAAGGCATGGGTGGCTATAAATAGACTTTTCCTGCTAATGAATGGCTTTCTCCTCCCATTTTCTGAGCTAGACATTCAAATATAATCTGTTTTAATGAAAAATTTTAAAAAAATTTACTTCAGATCGATT
>NW_018397299.1:141692-141996 GCF_002168275.2 Theobroma umbraticum
TAAACCATTTAAAGCAAGTAATAAAGCTTTCGAAGGCATTGGTAATTATAAATGGACGTTTATGGATGGCTTTTCGATCATGTTGCCTGAACCAAACATTCAATTTTAATACATTTTAACAAACAATGTAAAAAAATTCAACTTAAAATTAATTATGAGATCATAAAACCATTTAAAGTGAGCAATAAGGCATTCGGAGGCATGGGTGAATATGAATAGACTTTTCTTGCCAATGAATGGTTTTTTTTTAATGTTTCCCAAGGAACACTCAATTATAATCTGTTTTGGCCAAAAATGTAAAAAA
>NW_018397299.1:142006-142159 GCF_002168275.2 Theobroma umbraticum
TTAAAATCAATAATGAGATTATAAAACCATTTAAAGCAAGTAGTCAAGCTTCCGAAGGCATGGGTGACTACAAATAGACTTTTTTTAACCAAGGAATGGCTGTTTCTTCATGTTTCTCAAGGCCAACACTCAATTCTAATTTGTTTTGACCAA
>NW_018397299.1:142169-142290 GCF_002168275.2 Theobroma umbraticum
AACTTTAGCTTAAAATCAATTATGAGATTATAAAACCATTGAAAGCAAGTAGTAAGGCTTTTGAAGGCATGGGTGACTATAAATGGACTTTCTTGCCAATGAATGACTTTTTCTTCATGTT
>NW_018397299.1:142300-142551 GCF_002168275.2 Theobroma umbraticum
AACACTCAATTCCAATTTGTTTTGACCAAAAATGCAAAAACATTCAACTTAAAATCAATTATGAGATTATAAAGCCATTTAAAGCATGTAATAAAGCTTTCGAAGGCATGGGTGGCTATAAATGGACTTTTCTTGCCAATGAGTGGCCTTTTCTTCACATTTTTGGAGCTAATCACTAAATTATAATCTGTTTTGACAAAAAATATAAAAAGATTCAACTTAAAATCAATAATGAGATTATAAAACCATTT
>NW_018397299.1:142767-143140 GCF_002168275.2 Theobroma umbraticum
AATGAATCATGTTTTCTTCACGTTTCTTGAGACAAACACTTAATTATAGTTTGTTTTAACAAAAAATGTAAAAGAATTCTTAAAATCAATTATAAGACTGTAAAACCATTTAAAGCGAGTGATAAGGTCTTGGAAGGAATGGGTGACTAGAAATGGACTTTTCTTGCTAATGAATGGCTTTTTCCTCTGGTTTCCCAAGGCAAGCATTTAAATATAATCTGTTTTAACTAATAATATAAAAAATTCAACTGAAAATCAATTAAGAGCTTATAATACCATTTAAAGAGAATAATAAGGCTTTGGAAAGCATGGGTAACTATAAATGGACTTTTCTTGCAAATGAATCACATTCTCTTCATGTTTCTTGAGGCAA
>NW_018397299.1:143150-143382 GCF_002168275.2 Theobroma umbraticum
ATAATCTATTTTAACCAAAACTATAAAAAAAATTCAACTTAAAATCAATTACGTGATTGTAAAACCATTTAAAGCGAGTAACAAGGCTTTCAAAGGCATGGGTGGCTATAAATGGACTTTTCCTGCTAATCAATGGCTTTTTCCTCCTGTTTCCCAAGGTAGACATTCAAATATAATCTATTTTAACTAAAAATATAAAAAAACTTTTACTTCAGATCAATTAGAAGATTAT
>NW_018397299.1:143392-143801 GCF_002168275.2 Theobroma umbraticum
AAAGCAAGTAATAAGGCTTCCGAAGGCATTGGTAATTAGAAGTGGACTTTTATTGCCAATGGATGGCTTTTAGATCACGTTGCTTGAATCAGACATTCAATTTTAATACATTTTAACAAAAAATGTAAAAAAATTCAACATAAAATTGATTCTGAGATTATAAAACTATTTAAAGCAAGCAATAAGGTGAAGGCATGAAGGAATATGAATGGACTTTTCCTGTCAATGAATGGCTTTTTCTTAATGTTTCCCAACGAACACTCAATTATAATCTGTTTTGACCAAAAATGTAAAACAATCTAACTTAAAATCAATAATGAGATTATAAAACCATTTAAAGCAAGTAGTAAAGTTTTCGAAGGCAAGGGTGACTCCAAATGGACTTTTTTTTACCAAGGAATGGCTTTTT
>NW_018397299.1:143955-144065 GCF_002168275.2 Theobroma umbraticum
CTTTTGAAGGCATGGGTGACTACAAATGGACTTTTTTTGCCAATGAATGGCTTTGTCTTCATGTTTCCTGAGGCCAACACTCAATTCCAATTTGTTTTGACCAAAAATGT
>NW_018397299.1:144075-144167 GCF_002168275.2 Theobroma umbraticum
AACTTAAAATCAATTATGAGATTATAAAATCATTTAAAGCATGTAATAAAAGCTTTGGAAGGCATGGGTGGCTATAAATGGACTTTTCTTGC
>NW_018397299.1:144177-144281 GCF_002168275.2 Theobroma umbraticum
CTTTTTCTTTATGTTTTTGGAGCTAATCACTAAATTATAATCTGTTTTGACTAAAAATGTATAAAGATTCAACTTAAAATCAATAATGAGATTATAAAACCATT
>NW_018397299.1:144381-144491 GCF_002168275.2 Theobroma umbraticum
AAGCCATTCATTGGCAAGAAAAGTCCATTTATAGTCACTCATGCCTTCAAAAGCGTTACTACTTGCTTTCAATAGTTTTATAATCTCATAATTGATTTTAAGCTAAAGTT
>NW_018397299.1:144501-144701 GCF_002168275.2 Theobroma umbraticum
TTGGTCAAAACAAATTAGAATTGAGTGTTGGCCTTGGGAAATGTGAAGAAAAAGCCATTCCTTGATAAAAAAAAGGTCCATTTCTAGTCATCCATGCCTTCAGAAGCTTTACTACTTGCTTTAAATGATTTTATAATCTCATTATTGATTTTCAGTTGGATTTTTTTACATTTTTGGTCAAAACAGATTATAATTGAGTG
>NW_018397299.1:144711-144805 GCF_002168275.2 Theobroma umbraticum
AACATGAAGAAAAAGCCATTCATTGGTAAGAAAAGTCCATTCATATTCACCCATGCCTTCGAATGCCTTATTGCTCACTTTAAATGGTTTTATA
>NW_018397299.1:144815-145132 GCF_002168275.2 Theobroma umbraticum
TAATTTTAAGTTGAATTTTTTTACATGTTTTGTTAAATGTATTAAAATTGAATGTTTGGTTCAGGCAACGTGATCCAAAAGCCATCCATTGGCAATAAACATCCATTTCTAATCACCAATGCCTTCAGAAGCTTTATTACTTGCTTTAAATGATTTAATAATCTTCTAATTGATCTGAAGTAAAATGTTTCTATATTTTTCATTAAAACAGATTATATTTGAATGTCTACCTCAGAAAATGGGAGGAAAAAGCCATTCATTAGCAGGAAAAGTCCATTTATAGCCATCCATGCCTTCGAAAGCCTTGTTACTCGCTT
>NW_018397299.1:145142-145226 GCF_002168275.2 Theobroma umbraticum
TACAATCTCGTAATTGATTTTAAGTTAAATTGTTTTTACAATTTTGGTTAAAATAGATTATAATTGAGTGTTTGCCTCAAGAAA
>NW_018397299.1:146052-146175 GCF_002168275.2 Theobroma umbraticum
AGAAAAAGGCATTCACTGGTAAGAAAAGCCCATTTATAGTCACCCATGCCTTCGAAAGCCTTACTACTTGCTTTAAATGGTATTATAATCCCATTATTGATTTTAAGTTGAATGTTTTTACAT
>NW_018397299.1:146185-146328 GCF_002168275.2 Theobroma umbraticum
AACAGATTATAATTGAGTGTTCCTTGGGAAACATTAAGAAAAACCCATTCATTGATAAGAAAAGTTCATTCATATTCACCCTTGCCTTTGAATGCCTTATTGATCGCTTTAAATGGTTTTATAATCTTATAATTAATTTTAAG
>NW_018397299.1:146587-146737 GCF_002168275.2 Theobroma umbraticum
ATAAATGTGATCCAAAAGCCATCCATTGACAATAAACATCCATTTCTAATCACCAAGGCCTTTGGAAGCCTTATTACTTGCTTTAAATAGTTTAATAATCTTTTAATTGATTTGAAGTAAATTTTTTTATATTTTTAGTTAAAACAGATT
>NW_018397299.1:146747-146845 GCF_002168275.2 Theobroma umbraticum
GTCTACCTTGGGAAATGGTATGAAAAAGCTATTCATTAGTAGGAAAAGTCCATTTGTAGCCACCCAAGCCTTCGAAAGCCTTGTTACTCGCCTTAAAT
>NW_018397299.1:146855-146988 GCF_002168275.2 Theobroma umbraticum
TCTCGTAATTGATTTTAAGTTGAATTTTTTTACAGGTTTAGTTAAATAGATTATAATTGAGTGTTTTTCTCAAGAAACGTGAAGAGAATGTGATTCATTAGCAAGAGAAGTCCATTTATAGTCACCCGTGCTT
>NW_018397299.1:147230-147353 GCF_002168275.2 Theobroma umbraticum
GTCACTCATTCTTTCCAAGACCTTATTACTCGCTCTAAATAGTTTTATAATTTTAAAATTGATTTTACATTGAGTTCTTTTAAATTTTTAGTTAAAACATATTATAATTAAGTGTTTGTCTAA
>NW_018397299.1:147474-147618 GCF_002168275.2 Theobroma umbraticum
TTTTAAGTTGAATCTTTTTACATTTTTAGTCAAAACAGATTATAATTTAGTGTTCAACTCCAAAAGCGTGAAGAAAAAGTCACTCATTGGCAAAAAAAATCCATTTATAGCCATCTATGCCTTCGAAAGCCTTATTACTTGCTT
>NW_018397299.1:147628-147739 GCF_002168275.2 Theobroma umbraticum
TACAATCTCATAATTAATTTTAAGTTGAATATTTTTACATTTTAGATTAAAATCAATTGTAATAGAGTCTTTGCCTCAAGAAACATGAAGGGAACATGATTCATTAGCAAG
>NW_018397299.1:147749-147928 GCF_002168275.2 Theobroma umbraticum
TTAGAATCATCCATACCTTCCAAAGCCTTATTACTCACTTCAAATGATTTTACAATCTCGTAATTGATTTTAAGTTGAATTTTTTTATATTTTTAGTTAAAATCAATTATAATTGAGTGTTTGCCTTGAAAAATATGAAAAGAATGTGATTCATTGGCAAGAGAAGTCCATTTATAGTC
>NW_018397299.1:147938-148328 GCF_002168275.2 Theobroma umbraticum
TCCAAAGCCTTATTACTCGCTTTAAATAGTTTTATAAGCTCATATTCGATTTTAAGTTGAATTTGTTTTTCTATTTTTGGTTAAAACAGATTACAATTGAGTTTTTTCCCTAAGCAACATGCAGAAAAAGCCATTAATTTGCAAGAAAAGTCCATTTATAGTCACCCATACCTTCCGAAGCCTTTTTACTCGCTTTAAATAGTTTTATAATCTCATTATTGATTTTAAGCTGAATCTTTTTATATTTTTGGTCAAAACAGATTATAATTTAGTGATTTGCTCCAAAAGTGTGAAGTAAAAGCCACTCATTGGTAAAAAAAGTCCATTTATAGCCACCCACGCCTTCCAAAGCATTATTACACGCTTTAAATGATTTTATAATCTCATAAT
>NW_018397299.1:148519-148712 GCF_002168275.2 Theobroma umbraticum
CTTACTACTTGCTTTAAATAATTTTATAATCTCATAATTGATTTTAAGCTAATTGTTTTTGCATTTTTGTTCAAAACAAATTAGAATTGAGTGTTGGCCTCAGGAAACATGAAGAAAAAGCCATTTCTTATTAAAAAAAGTCCATTTGTAGTAACCCATGCCTTCAAGAGCTTTACTACTTGCTTTAAATGGT
>NW_018397299.1:148722-148832 GCF_002168275.2 Theobroma umbraticum
CATTATTGATTTTAAGTTGGATTGTTTTTATGTTTTTTGTCAAAACAGATTATAAGTGAGTGTTCCTTAGGAAACATTAAGAAAAAGCCATTCATTGGCAAGAAAAGTCC
>NW_018397299.1:148932-149057 GCF_002168275.2 Theobroma umbraticum
TTAAATGGTTTTGTAAGCTCATATTTGATTTTAAGTTGAATTTTTTTATATTTTGGTAAAAAAAAATTGGAATTGAGTGTTGGCCTTAGGAAACATGAAAAAAAAGCCATTCATTGGCAAGAAAA
>NW_018397299.1:149139-149240 GCF_002168275.2 Theobroma umbraticum
AAATGTTTTTACATTTTTGGTCAAAACAGATTATAATTGAGTGTTTTCCATGGGAAACATGAAGAAAAAGCCATTCATTGGCAAGAAAAGTCCATTTATAG
>NW_018397299.1:149265-149397 GCF_002168275.2 Theobroma umbraticum
TACTCACTTTAAATGGTTTTATTATCTCATAATTGATTTTAAGTTGAATCTTTTAACATATTTGGTCAAAACAGCTTGTACTTTAGTGTTTATCTTGAAAAATGTGAAGAAAAAGCCACTCATTGGTAAGAA
>NW_018397299.1:149555-149840 GCF_002168275.2 Theobroma umbraticum
TTTATAATCTCATAATTAATTTTAAGTTGAATTGTTATACATTTTTAGTCAAAAACAAATTAGATTTGAGTGTTGGCCCTGGGAAACGTGAGGAACAAGCCATTCATTGCCAAGAAAAGTCCATTTGTAGTCATCCATGCTTTCGGAAGCCTTACTACTTGCTTTAAATGCTTTTATAATCCCATTATTGATTTTAAGTTTAATTTTTTTACATTTTGGTCAAAACAGATTATAATTGAGCGTTTTCTTTGGGAAACTTAAAGAAAAAGCCATTCATTGGTAAGA
>NW_018397299.1:149850-149988 GCF_002168275.2 Theobroma umbraticum
TATAGTCACCCATGCCTTCCAAAGCCGTAGTACTAGCTTTAAATGATTTTGTCATGCAAAATTGATTTTAAGTTGAATCCTTTTACATTTTTGATTAAAAAAGATTAGATTTCGATGTCTACCTCAAGAAACATGATG
>NW_018397299.1:149998-150099 GCF_002168275.2 Theobroma umbraticum
TCATTGGCAAGAAAAATCCATTTGTGGTCACCCATGCCTTTGGAAGCCTTATCGCTATCTTTAAATGGTTTTATAAGCTCATATTTGATTTTAAGTTGAAT
>NW_018397299.1:150109-150187 GCF_002168275.2 Theobroma umbraticum
TTTAGTTAAAACAGATTATATTTGAATGTTGGCCTTGGGAATCAGGAGAAAAAAGCCATTCGTCGGCAAGAAAAGTCC
>NW_018397299.1:150249-150324 GCF_002168275.2 Theobroma umbraticum
GAGTCATCCATACCTTCCAAGGCCTTATTACTCGCTCTAAATGGTTTTACAATCTCATAATTGATTTTAAGTTGA
>NW_018397299.1:150468-150657 GCF_002168275.2 Theobroma umbraticum
ATTTTAAGTTGAATCTTTTTACATATTTGGTCAAAACAGCTTATACTTTAGTGTGTATCTTGAAAAATGTGAAGAAAAAGCCACTCATTGGTAAGAACAGTCCATTTATAGCCACCCATGCCTTCCAAAGCTTTCTTACACGCTTTAAATGGTTTTATAATCTCATAATTAATTTTAAGTTGAATTGTT
>NW_018397299.1:150757-150913 GCF_002168275.2 Theobroma umbraticum
GCATGGGTGACTATAAATGGACTTTTCTTACCAATGAATGGCTTTTTCTTCATGCTTTTGAGATAAACACTAAAGTATAATCTGTTTTCATCAAATATGCAAAACAATTCAACTTTAGATTAATTATGAGATAATAAAACCATTTAAAGCGAGTAA
>NW_018397299.1:150923-151170 GCF_002168275.2 Theobroma umbraticum
GAAGGTATGGGTGACTATAAATGAATGTTTCTTGCCAACGAATGAGTTTTTCTTCCTGCTTCCCAAGTAAAATGCTCAATTATAATCTGTGTTGACCAAAAAGGTAAAACATTTAACTTAGAATCAACAATGGGATTATAAAACCATTTAAGGCAAATAGTAAGGCTTCTGAAGGCATGGGTACCTACAACTAGACTTTTCTTGCCAATGAATGGCTTTTTCCTCATGTTTCCCAAGGCCAACACTC
>NW_018397299.1:151185-151445 GCF_002168275.2 Theobroma umbraticum
TAACTAAAAATGTAAAAAAAATCTAACTTAAAATCAATTATGAGATTATAAAACTTTTTAAAGCGTGTAATAAAGCTTTGGAAGGCATGGGTGGCTATAAATGGACTTTCTTAACAATGAGTGGCTTTTTCTTCATGTTTTTTGAGATAAACACTAAAGTGTAATCTGTTTTGACCAAATATATAAAAAGATTCAACTTAGAATCAATAATGAGATTATAAAACCATTTAAGGTGAGTAATAAGGCTTTAAAAGGCATAG
>NW_018397299.1:151455-151567 GCF_002168275.2 Theobroma umbraticum
ATGGACTTTTCTTGCCAATGAATCATGGTTTCTTCACATTTCTCGAGACAAACACTCAATTATAATCTGTTTTAACTAAAAATGCAAAAGAATTCAATTTAAAATCAATTAT
>NW_018397299.1:151577-151991 GCF_002168275.2 Theobroma umbraticum
AACCATTTAAAGCGAGTAATAAGATCTTAGAAGGCATGGGTGACTAGAAATAGACTTTTCTTACTAATGAATAGTTTTTTCCTCCCATTTCCCCGAAAAATATTGAAATATAATCTATTTTAACTAAAAATATAAAAAAATCAACTTAAAATCAATTATGAGCTTATAAACCATTTAAAGTGAGTAATAAGGCTTTGGAAAGCATAGGTGACTATAAATGGAATTCTCTTGCCAATGAATCACATTCTCTTCAAGTTTCTTGAGGCAAACACTTAATTATAATCTGTTTAAATGAAAACTGTAAAAAAAATTTAACATAAAATCAATTATGAGATTGTAAAACCATTTAAAGCAACTAACAAGGCTTTCGAAGGCATGGGTGGCTATAAATGAACTTTTCTTGCTAATGAATGG
>NW_018397299.1:152091-152206 GCF_002168275.2 Theobroma umbraticum
GTAAGGCTTTCGAAGGCTTGGGTGACTACAAATTGCTTTTTCTTGCCAATAAATGGCTTTTTCTTCAGGTTTCCCAAGGGCAACACTCAATTCCAATTTGTTTTGACCAAAAATG
>NW_018397299.1:152216-152338 GCF_002168275.2 Theobroma umbraticum
TGAACTTAAAATTAATTATGAGATTATAAAACCATTTAAAGCGTGTAATAAAGCCTTAGAAGGCATGGGTGGCTATAAATTGACTTTTCTTGCCAATGAGTGGATTTTTCTTCACGTTTTTT
>NW_018397299.1:152511-152764 GCF_002168275.2 Theobroma umbraticum
TAATAATGAGATTATAAAACCATTTAAAGCGAGTAATAAGGCTTTGAAAGGCATTGGTGACCATAATGGACTTTCTTGCCAATGAATCATGTTCTCTTCATGCTTCTTGAGTCAATCACTCAATTATAATCTATTTTAACTAAAAATACAAAATAATTCAACTTAAAATTAATTATGAGATCGTAAAACTATTTAAAGTGAGTAACAATGCTTTTGAAGGCATGGGTGACTATAAATGGACTTCTCTTGCCAA
>NW_018397299.1:152774-152974 GCF_002168275.2 Theobroma umbraticum
TTTCTTCATGGTTCCCAAGGTAGACATTCAAATATATTCAGTTTGGACCAAAACAATAGAAAACAAATTGACTTAAAATCAATTATGAGATTATAAAATCATTTGATGATAGTAATCAGGTTTCCAAAGGCATAGGTGACTACAAATGCACTTTTATTGCCAATGAATGGCTTTTTCATCATTTTTCTTGAGTTAGACAT
>NW_018397299.1:153310-153636 GCF_002168275.2 Theobroma umbraticum
GGCATGGGTGACCATAAATGGACTTCTCTTACCAATGAATCACATTCTTTTCATCTTTCTTGAGGCAACCACACAATTATAATTTATTTTAATTGAAAATGTAAAAATATTCAACTTAAAATCAATTATGAGATGGTAAAACCATTTAAAGCTAGTAATAAGGCTTTGGAAGGCATGGATAACTCTAAATAGACTTCTTTTGCTAATGAATCATGTTCTCTTTAGGTTTCTTGAGGCAAACACTCTATTATAATTGATTTTAACCAAAAATATAAAAAAAGTCAACTTAAAATCAATTATGAGATTGTAAAACCATTTCAAGCAAG
>NW_018397299.1:153701-153936 GCF_002168275.2 Theobroma umbraticum
CTGTTTTCACCAAAATATAAAAGAATTCAACTTAAAATCAAATATGAGCTTATATAACCATTTAAAGATAGCAATAAGGCTTTCAAAGGCATGGATGACCACAAATGGACTTTTCTTGCTAATGACTCACTTTTTCATCATGTTTCTTGAGGTAGACATTGAATTTTAATCTTTTTTAATCAAAAATGTAAAAAGATTCAACTTAAAATCAATTTTGAGATAATAAAACTATTTA
>NW_018397299.1:154035-154242 GCF_002168275.2 Theobroma umbraticum
ACTTAAAATCAATAATGGGATTATAAAAGCATTTAAAGCAAGTAGGTAGGCTTCCGAAGGCATGGGTGACTACAAATACACTTTTCTTGCCAATGAATGGCTTGTTCCTCATGTTTTCTGAGGCCAACACTCAATTATAATTTCTTTTGATCAAAAATGTAAAAAAATTTAACTTAAAATTAATTATGAGATTATAAAACCTTTTAA
>NW_018397299.1:154485-154644 GCF_002168275.2 Theobroma umbraticum
AGTAATAAGGCTTTGAAAGGCATGGGTGACCATAAATGGGCTTTTCTTGCTAATAAATGGCTTTTTCTTCATGTTTCCCAAGGAAAACACTCAATTATAAACTGTTTTGACCAAAAATGTAAAATAATTTAGCTTAAAATCAATTATGAGATTATAAAA
>NW_018397299.1:154654-154792 GCF_002168275.2 Theobroma umbraticum
CATGTAATAAAGCCTTGGAAGGCATGGGTGGCTATAAATTGACTTTTCTTGCTAATGAGTGGCTTTTTCTTCACCTTTTTAGAGCTAACCAATAAATTATAATCTGTTTTGACTAAAAATCTAAAAAGATTCAACTTA
>NW_018397299.1:154802-155004 GCF_002168275.2 Theobroma umbraticum
TGAGATTATAAAACCATTTAAAATGAGTAATAAGGCTTTGAAAGGCATCATTGACCATAATGGACTTTCTTGCCAATGAATCACGTTCTCATCATGCTTCTTGAGTCAAGCACTCAATTATAATCTATTTTAACTAAAAATGAAAAATAATTCAATTTAAAATTAATTATGAGATCGTAAAACCATTTAAAGCGAGTAACAA
>NW_018397299.1:155181-155301 GCF_002168275.2 Theobroma umbraticum
CCAAGGTAGACATTCATATATATTTGGTTTGGACCAAAAATATAGAAAAAAATTAACATAAAATCAATTATCAGATTATAAAATCATTTGAAGATAGTAATCAGGTTTTCAAAGGCATGG
>NW_018397299.1:155727-155899 GCF_002168275.2 Theobroma umbraticum
AAATATAAGCATATAAAACCATTTAAAGCAAACAATAACGCTTTGGAAGGCATGAGTGACTATAAATGGACTTCTCTTGCCAATGAATCACATTATTTTCATGTTTCTTGAGGCAACAACTCAATTATAATCTATTTTAATTGAAAATGTAAAAAGATTCAACTTAAAATCA
>NW_018397299.1:155994-156326 GCF_002168275.2 Theobroma umbraticum
GGATGACTCTAAATAGACTTCTCTTGCTAATGAATCATGTTCTCTTTAGGTTTCCTGAGGCAAACACTCTATTATAATTGATTGTAACCAAAAATGTAAAAAAGGTCATCTTAAAATCAATTATGAGATTGTAAAACCATTTTAAGCAAGTAATAAGGCTTTCCAAGGCATGGGTGACTATAAATGGACTTCTCTTGCTGACGAATGGCTTTTTCCTCCTGATTCTCGAGGAAAACAATTAAATATAATCTGTTTTCACCAAAACATAAAAGAATTCAACTTAAAATAAAATATGAGCTTATAAAACCATTTAAAGATGGCAATAAGGCTTC
>NW_018397299.1:156336-156521 GCF_002168275.2 Theobroma umbraticum
GGTGACCACAAATAGACTTTTCTTGCTAATGAATCACTTTTTCATCATGTTTCTTGAGGTACACATCAAATTTTAATTTTTTTAAAACAAAACTATAAAAAGATTCAACTTAAAATCAATTTTAAGATGATAAAACCATTTAAAGCAAGTAATACGACTTCGAAAGACATGGGTGACTATAAATG
>NW_018397299.1:156531-156713 GCF_002168275.2 Theobroma umbraticum
GTCAATGAATGGCTTTTTCTTCAAGTATCCCAAGGAAAACGCTCAATTATAATCTGTTTTGACCAAAAATGTCAAAAAATTCAACTTAAAATCAATAATAGGATTATACAAGCTTTTAAAGCAAGTAGTAAGGCTTCCGAAGGCATGAGCGACTACAAATAGACTTTTCTTGCCAATGAATG
>NW_018397299.1:156723-156839 GCF_002168275.2 Theobroma umbraticum
CATGTTTCCTGAGGCCAACACTCAATTCTAATTTGTTTTGACTAAAAATATAAAAAAATTACACTTAAAATTAATTATGAGATTATAAAACCTTTTAAAGCGTGTAGTAAAGCTTT
>NW_018397299.1:156939-157036 GCF_002168275.2 Theobroma umbraticum
TGAGTGGCTTTTTCTTCACACTTTTCAAGATAAACACTGAAGCATAAGCTTTTTAGACCAAATATGTAAAAAGATTCAACTTAAAATCAATTATGAG
>NW_018397299.1:157046-157203 GCF_002168275.2 Theobroma umbraticum
CATTTAAAGCGAGTAATAAGGCTCTAGAAGGCATGGGTGACTATAAATAGACTTTTCTCGCTACTGAATGGCTTTCACTTCATGCGTCCCAAGGAAAACACTTGATTATAACCCGTTTTGACCAAAAATGTAAAAAAATTCAACTTAAAATCAATAA
>NW_018397299.1:157640-157918 GCF_002168275.2 Theobroma umbraticum
TGACTATAAATGGGCTTTTCTTGCCAATGAATGGCTTTTTCTTCATGTTTTCCAAGGAAAACGCTGAATTATAATATGTTTTGACCAAAAATGTAAAACAATTTATCTTAAATTCAATTATGAGATTATAAAACCATTTAAGCCAAGTTGTAAGGCTTTTGAAGGCATGGGTGACTTACAAGTAGAGTTTTCTTGCCAATGAATGATTTTTTCTTCATGTTTCCTAAGACCAACACTCAATTACAATTTGTTTTATCCAAAAATGTAAAAACATTCAA
>NW_018397299.1:157928-158203 GCF_002168275.2 Theobroma umbraticum
ATTATGAGATTATAAAACCATTTAAAATGATTGATAAAGCTTTGGAAGGCATGGGTGGCTATAAATGAACTTTTCTTGCCAGGGAGTGACTTTTTCTTCACGTTTTTGGAGCTAGACACTAAATTATAATCTGTTTTGACCAAAATTGTAAAAATATTCAACTTAAATTCAATAATCAGATTATAAAACCATTTAAAGCTAGTAATAAGGCTTTGAAAGGAATGAGTGTCCATAAATGGACTTTTCTTACCAATGAATCATGTTTCCTTTGTGTT
>NW_018397299.1:158213-158334 GCF_002168275.2 Theobroma umbraticum
TAAAAGAATTCAACTTAAAATCAATTATAAGATTGTAAAACTATTTAAAGCGAGTAACAAGGTCTTGGAAGGAATGAGTGACTATAAATGGACTTTTCTTGCTAATGAATGGCTTTTTCCT
>NW_018397299.1:158622-158744 GCF_002168275.2 Theobroma umbraticum
AGTAACAAGGCTTTCGAAGGCGTGGGTGGCTATAAATGGACTTTTCCTGCTAATGAATGGTTTTTCCCCTCATTTCCCAAGGTAGGCATACAAATATAATCTGTTTTAACTAAATATATAAA
>NW_018397299.1:158754-158857 GCF_002168275.2 Theobroma umbraticum
TTCAGATCGATTAGAAGATTATTAAACCATTTAAAGCAAGTAATAAGACTTCTGAAGGCATGGGTGCATAGAAATGGACATTTATTGCCAATGGATGGCTTTT
>NW_018397299.1:158867-158940 GCF_002168275.2 Theobroma umbraticum
TCCTAAACCATACATTCAATTTTAAATATTTTAGAAAAAAATGTAAAAAAATTTAACTTAAAATTAATTATCA
>NW_018397299.1:159033-159444 GCF_002168275.2 Theobroma umbraticum
TTTTCTTAATGTTTCCCAAGGAACACTCAATTATAATCTGTTTTGACTAAAAATATAAAAACAATCCAACTTAAAATCAATAATGAGATTACAAAACAATTTAAAGCAAGTAGTAAAGCTCTTGAAGGCATGGGTGACTACAAATGAACTTTTTTTAACAAGGAATGGTTTTTTCTTCATGTTTCCCATGTCCAACACTCAATTCTAATTTGTTTTGACTAAAAATGTAAAAACATTTAGCTTAAAATCAATTATGAAATTATAAAACTATTTAAAGCAAGTAGTAAGGCTTTCAAAGGCATGGATGACTACAAATGGACTATTCTTGCCAAAGAATGGCTTTTTCTTCTTGTTTCTCAAGGCCAACACTCAATTCCAATTTGTTTTGACCAAAAATGTAAAAAAATTCAA
>NW_018397299.1:159473-159628 GCF_002168275.2 Theobroma umbraticum
ATTTAAAGCGTGTAATAAAGCTTTGAAAGGCGTGGGTGGCTATAAATGGACTTTTTTGCCAATGAGTAGCTTTTTCTTCACACTTTTGAAGCTAATCACTAAATTATAATCTATTTTGACCAAAAATGTAAAAAGATTCAACTTAAAATCAATAA
>NW_018397299.1:159914-160089 GCF_002168275.2 Theobroma umbraticum
TTTAACAAAAAATGTAAAAAAGTTCAACTTAAAATCAATTATGAGATTGTAAAATCATTTGAAACGAGTAATAAGGCTTTGGAAGGTATGGATGACTCTAAATGGACTTTTCTTGCTAATAAATCATGTTCCCTTCATGTTTCTTGAGGCAAAGACTCTATTATAATTGATTTTA
>NW_018397299.1:160189-160281 GCF_002168275.2 Theobroma umbraticum
AATTTTAAGTTGAATTGTTTTACATTTTTGGTCAAAACAAATTAGAATTGAGTGCTGGCCTTGGGAAACATGAGGAACAAGCCATTCATTGG
>NW_018397299.1:160291-160520 GCF_002168275.2 Theobroma umbraticum
CCATTTGTAGTCCTCCATGCTTTCAGAAGCCTTACTACTTGCTTTAAATGCTTTTATAATCCCATTATTAATTTTAAGTTGAATTTTTTTACATTTTGGTCAAAACAGATTATAATTGAGCTTTTTCTTTGGGAAACTTGAAGAAAAAGCCATTCATTGTCAGGAAAGGTCTATCTATAGTCACCCATGTCTTCCGAGGCCGTAGTACTCGCTTTAAATGGTTTTATCA
>NW_018397299.1:160530-160629 GCF_002168275.2 Theobroma umbraticum
GATTTTAAGTTGAATCTTTTTATATTTTTTATTAAAAAAGATTAGAATTCGATGTCTACCTCAAGAAACATGATGAAAAAGTGATTCATTGACAAGAAA
>NW_018397299.1:161016-161130 GCF_002168275.2 Theobroma umbraticum
CAAGAAACCTGAAGAGAACATGATTCATTGGCAAGAGAAGTCCATTTAGAGTCACCCATACCTTCTAAAGCCTTATTACTCGCTTTAAATGGTTTTACAATCTCATAATTGATT
>NW_018397299.1:161159-161478 GCF_002168275.2 Theobroma umbraticum
AAAATAGATTATAATTGAGTGGTTGCCTCAAGAAACATGAAAAGAACATGATTCGTTGGCAAGAGAAGTCCATTTATAATCACTCATGCCTTCCAAAGCCTTATTACTCGCTTTAAATGGTTTTATAAACTCATATTTGATTTTAAGTTGAATTGTTTTCTATTTTCTGTTAAAAAAGATTAAAACTGAGTTTTTGCCTTGAGAAACCTGAAGAAAAAGCCATTCATTGGCACGAAAAGTCAATTTATAGTAACCTATGCCATTCGAAGCCTTATTACTCACTTTAAATAGTTTTATAATCTCATTATTGATTTTAAGT
>NW_018397299.1:161536-161745 GCF_002168275.2 Theobroma umbraticum
CTCAAGAAACATGATGAAAAAGCCATTCATTGGCAACAAAAGTGCATTTGTAGTGACCCATGCCTTTGGAAACCTGATTACAATCTTCAAATGGTTTTATAATCTCATAATTGATTTTAAGTCAATTTTTTTCCATATTTTTGGTCAAAACAGAATATATTTGAATGTCTACCTTGGGAAACATGAAGAAAAAGCTATTCATTGGCAAG
>NW_018397299.1:161832-161978 GCF_002168275.2 Theobroma umbraticum
TTATTACTCGCTTTAAATGGTTTTGCAATCTCATAATTGATTTTAAGTTGAATTATTTTACATTTTGGGTTGAAGTAGGTTATAATTGAGTTCTTGACTCAAGAAGCATGAAGAGAATGTGATTCATTGGCAAGAAAGTCCATTTA
>NW_018397299.1:162078-162174 GCF_002168275.2 Theobroma umbraticum
ATTATGTTTGAATGATGGCCTTGGAAATCAAGAGGAAAAAGCCATTCGTCGGCATGAAAAATCCATTTATAGTCACCCATGCCTTCGAAAGCCTTA
>NW_018397299.1:162184-162309 GCF_002168275.2 Theobroma umbraticum
GAAATGGTTTTACAATCTCATAATTGATTTTAAGTTGACATTTTTTACTTTTTTAGTTAAAATCAATTATAATAGTGTTTGCCTCAAAAAACCTGAAGAGAACATGATTCATTAGCAAGAGAAGT
>NW_018397299.1:162319-162411 GCF_002168275.2 Theobroma umbraticum
TCATCCATACCTTTCAAAGCCTTATTACTCACTTTAAATGGTTTTACCATCTCATAATTGATTTTATGTTGAATCTTTTTACATTTTCAATT
>NW_018397299.1:162421-162514 GCF_002168275.2 Theobroma umbraticum
ATAATTGAGTGGTTGCCTCAAGAAAAATGAAAAGAATGTGATTCATTGGCAATAAAAGTCCATTTATAGTCACCCATGCCTTCCAAAGCCTTA
>NW_018397299.1:162524-162706 GCF_002168275.2 Theobroma umbraticum
TAAATGGTTTCATAAGCTCATATTTGATTTTAAGTTGAATTTGTTTCTATTTTTGGTTAAAACAAATTATAATTGAGTTTTTACCTTAAGAGAGATGAAGAAAAAGCCATTCATCGGCACGAAAGGTCCATTTATAGTCACCTATACCTTCCAAAGCCTTATTACTCGCTTTAAATAGTTTT
>NW_018397299.1:162919-163088 GCF_002168275.2 Theobroma umbraticum
CCATGCCTTTGAAAACCTTATTACTATCTTCAAATGGTTTTATAATATAATAATTGATTTTAAGTCAATTTGTTTTATTTTTTTGGACAAAACAGATTATATTTCAATGCCTACTTTGGGAAACATGAAGAAAAAGATATTCATTAGCAAGAAAAGTCCATTTATAGTC
>NW_018397299.1:163208-163357 GCF_002168275.2 Theobroma umbraticum
ATTGATTTTAAGTTGAATTGTTTTACATTTTTTGTTAAAATAGATTAAATTGAGTGCTTACCTTGGCAGGAAAGTCCATTTATGGTCACCCATGGCTTTCAAAGTCTTATTACTCGCTTTAAATAGTTTTATAATCTCATTATTGATTT
>NW_018397299.1:163457-163568 GCF_002168275.2 Theobroma umbraticum
TTTTTGGAGCTAAACACTAAATTATAATCTGTTTTGACCAAAAATGTAAAAAGACTCAACCTATAATCAATAATGAGATAATAAAACAATTTAAAACGAGTAATAAGGCTT
>NW_018397299.1:163578-163672 GCF_002168275.2 Theobroma umbraticum
TTTGGATCACGTTTCCTGAACCAGAGATTCAATTTTAATATTTTTAACAAAAAATGTAAAAAATTCAACTTAAAATTAATTATGAGATTATAAA
>NW_018397299.1:163814-164072 GCF_002168275.2 Theobroma umbraticum
TGTAAAAAGATTCAACTTAAAATCAATTATGAGATAATAAATCCATTTAAAGCGAGTAATAAGGCTCTGAAAGGCATGGGTGACTGTAAATAGACTTTTCTTGCCAATGAATGGCTTTCACTTCATGCTTCACAAGGAAAATACTCAATTATGATCTGTTTTGACTAAAAATGTAAAAAATATTCAACTCAAAATCAATAATGTGATTATAAAACCATTTAAAGCAAGTAGTAAGGCTTTCGAAGGCATGGGTGACTA
>NW_018397299.1:164228-164446 GCF_002168275.2 Theobroma umbraticum
AATCAATTATGAGATTATAAAACCATTTAAAGCGTGTAATAAAGCTTTGGAAGGGATAGGTGGCTATAAATGGACTTTTCTTGCCAATGAGTGGCTTTTTCTTCACGTTTTTAGAGCTAAACACTAAATTATAATCTTTTTTGACCAAAAATGTAAAAAGATTCAACCTAAAATCAATAATGAGATAATAAAATAATTTAAAACGAGTAATAAGGCTT
>NW_018397299.1:164456-164541 GCF_002168275.2 Theobroma umbraticum
GGGTGACCATAAATGGACTTTCTTGCCAATGAATTGCATTCTCTTCATGTTACTTGAGGCAGACACTCAATTATAATCTATTTTA
>NW_018397299.1:164560-164699 GCF_002168275.2 Theobroma umbraticum
TCAACTTAAAGTCAATTATGAGATTGTAAAACCATTTAAAGCGAGTAATAAGGCCTTTGAAGGCACGGGTGACTATCAATGGACATTTCTTGCCAATGAATAGCTATTTCTTCTTGTTTCCCAAGGTAGACATTCAAAT
>NW_018397299.1:164709-164784 GCF_002168275.2 Theobroma umbraticum
TCAACCAAAAATATAAACAAAGATTGTCTCAAAATCAATTATGAGATTATAAAACCATTTGAAGATAGTAATAAG
>NW_018397299.1:164794-164899 GCF_002168275.2 Theobroma umbraticum
GCATGGGCGACTACAAATGCACTTTTGTTGCCAATGAATGGCTTTTCCATCACGTTTCTTGAGGTAGACATTGAATTTTAATCTGTTTTAATAAAAAATGTAAAA
>NW_018397299.1:164999-165172 GCF_002168275.2 Theobroma umbraticum
TTATTGCCAATGGATGGCTTTTGGATCACGTATCCTAAACCATACATTCAATTTAAATATATTTTAGAAAAAAATGTAAAAAAATTTAACTTAAAATTAATTATCAAATTAGAAAACCATTTAAAGCAAGCAATAAGGCATTCGAAGGCATGGGTGACTATAAATGGACTTTT
>NW_018397299.1:165182-165473 GCF_002168275.2 Theobroma umbraticum
TATTGCTTTTTCTAAATGTTTCCCAAGAAACACTCAATTATAATCTGTTTTGACAAAAAATATAAAAAAAACACAACTTAAAATCAATAATGAGATTACAAAACCATTTAAAGCAAATAGTAAAGCTCCTGAAGGCATGGGTGACTACAAATAGACTTTTTTTTTAACAAGGAATGGCTTTTTCTTCACGTTTCCTGAGGCCAACACTCAATTCTAATTTTTTTTGACCAAAAATGCAAAAAAATTTAGCTTAAAATCAATTATGAGATTATAAAACCATTTAAAGCAAGT
>NW_018397299.1:165593-165678 GCF_002168275.2 Theobroma umbraticum
GCCAAAGAATGGCTTTTTCTTCATGTTTCTCAAGGCCAACACTCAGATCCAATTTCTTTTGACCAAAAATGTAAAACAATTCAAC
>NW_018397299.1:165688-166015 GCF_002168275.2 Theobroma umbraticum
TTATGAGATTATAAAATTATTTAAAGCATGAAATAAAGCTTTGGAAGGCGTGGGTGGCTATAAATGGACTTTTTTTGCCAATGAGTGGCTTTTTCTTCACACTTTTGGAGCTAATCACTAAATTATAATCTGTTTTGACTAAAAATGTAAAAAGATTCAGATTAAAATCAATAATAAGATTATAAAATCATTTAAAGCGAGTAATAAGGCTTCGCTTGCCAATGAATCACGTTCTTTTCATATTTTTTAAGGCAAACACTCAATTATAATTGATTTTAACTAAAAATATAAAAACATTCAACTTAAAATCAATTACGAGATTGTAAA
>NW_018397299.1:166277-166617 GCF_002168275.2 Theobroma umbraticum
ACCATTTCAAGCAAGTAATAAGGCTTTCGAAGGCATGAGTGACTATGAATGGACATTTCTTGCCAATGAATGGCTTTTTCCTCCTGATTCCCAAGGTAAACATTCCAATATAATCTGTTTTAAATAAACTATAAAAGAATTCAACTTAAAATTAAATATAAGCTCATAAAACCATTTAAAGTAAGTAATAAGGCTTGGGAAGGTATGGATGACTATAAATGGACTTCTCTTGCCAATCAATCATGTTCTCTTCATGTTACTTGAGGTAAAGACTCAATTATAATCTAATTTAATCAAAAATGTAAAAAAAATTTAGGTTAAAATCAATTATGAGATTGTA
>NW_018397299.1:166627-166799 GCF_002168275.2 Theobroma umbraticum
AAGCAAATAATAAGGCTTTCGAAGGTATGGGTGACTATGAATAGACTTTTCTTGCCAATGAATAGTATTTTCTTTATGTTTCTCAACATAGACATTCAAATATAATCTGTTTTAATGTAAAATAAAAAAACATTTGGCTTAAAATCAATTATGAGATTATAAAACCATTTAA
>NW_018397299.1:167065-167208 GCF_002168275.2 Theobroma umbraticum
GTTTTAATCAAAAATATAAAAAGATTCAACTTAAAATCAATTATGAGATAATAATATCATTTAAAGCGAGTAATAAGGTTTTGGAAAGTATGGGTGACTATAAATGAACTTTTCTTGCCAATGAATGGCTTTTTCTTCATGTT
>NW_018397299.1:167273-167439 GCF_002168275.2 Theobroma umbraticum
AACTTAAAATCAATAATGGGATTATAAAACCATTTAAAGCAAAGAGTAAGGCTTCCGAAGGTGTGAGTGACTACAAATGGACTTTTCTTGCCAATGAATGGCTTTTTCCTCACATTTCCCGAGGCCAACACTCAATTCAAATTTATTTTGACAAAAAATGTAAAAA
>NW_018397299.1:167455-167608 GCF_002168275.2 Theobroma umbraticum
AATTATGAGATTATAAAACCATTTAAAGGGTGTAATAAAGCTTTGGAAGGCATGAGTGGCTATAAATGGACTTTTCTTACCAATGAGTGGCTTTTTCTTCACTTTTTTTTAAGATAAACACTAAAGTATAATCTGTTTTGACCAAATATGCAA
>NW_018397299.1:167618-167813 GCF_002168275.2 Theobroma umbraticum
CTTAAAATCAATTATGAGATAATAAAACCATTTAAAGCGAGTAATAAGGCTACGGAAGGCATGGGTGATTCTAATTGGACTTTTCTTGTCAATGAATGGCTTTTTCTTTATGTTTCCCAAGGAAAACACTCAATTATAATATGTTTCAACCAAAAATGTAAAAACATTTAGCTTAAAATCAATTATGAGATTATA
>NW_018397299.1:167823-168133 GCF_002168275.2 Theobroma umbraticum
AAGCAAGTAGTAAGGCTTTCGAAGGCATGGGTGACTACAAATGGACTGTTCTTACCAATGAATGACTTTTTCTTCATGTTTCTTGAGGCCAACACTCAATTCCAATTTGTTTTGACCAAAACTATAAAAATATTGAACTCAAAATTAATTATGAGATTATAAAGCCATTTAAAGTGTGTAATAAAGCTTCAGAAGGCATGGGTGGCTATAAATGGACTTTTCTTATAAATGAGTGGCTTTTTCTTCATGCTTTTGGAGCTGAACACTAAATTATAATCTGTTTTGACCAAAAATGTAAAAAGATTCAACT
>NW_018397299.1:168143-168270 GCF_002168275.2 Theobroma umbraticum
AATGAGATTATAAAACCATTTAAAGAGAGTAATAAGGCTTTGAAAGGCATCGGTGACTATGAATAGACTTTTCTCACCAATGAATCATGTTTTCTTCCTGTTTCTTGAGACAAACACTTAATTATAA
>NW_018397299.1:168298-168492 GCF_002168275.2 Theobroma umbraticum
TCAACTTAAAATCAATTATAAGATTATAAAACTATTTAAAGCGAGTAATAAGGTCTTGGAAAGAATGGGTGACTATAAATGGACTGTTATTGCTAGTGAATGGCTTTTTCCTCTCGTTTCTTAGGGCAAACATTCAAATATAGTCTGTTTTAACTAAAAATATAAAAAAATTCAACTGAAAATCAATTATGAGC
>NW_018397299.1:168502-168682 GCF_002168275.2 Theobroma umbraticum
ATTTAAAGCAAGTAATAAGGCTTTGGAAAGCATGGATAACTATAAATGGACTTCTCTTGCTAATGAATCACATTCTGCTCACGTTTCTTGAGGCAAACACTCAATTATAATCTATTTAACTAAACTTGTAAAAAAAATTCAACTTAAAATCAATTATGAGATTATAAAACCATTTAAAGG
>NW_018397299.1:168928-169119 GCF_002168275.2 Theobroma umbraticum
AATCACTTTTTCTTCATGTTTCTCAAGAAAAACACTCAATTATAATCTGTTTTAGCTAAAAATGTAAAAAAATTCAACTTAAAATCAATTATAAGATTGTAAAACTATTTAAAACGAGTAATAAGGTCTCGGAAGGAATAAGTGACTATAAATGGACTTTTCTTCCTAATGAATGGCTTTTTCCTCTGGTT
>NW_018397299.1:169129-169230 GCF_002168275.2 Theobroma umbraticum
AACATTCAAATATAATCTGTTTTAACTAAAAATATAAAAAATTTAACTTAAAATCTACTATGAGCTTATAAAACCATTTAAAGCGAGTAATAAGGCTTTGG
>NW_018397299.1:169240-169588 GCF_002168275.2 Theobroma umbraticum
TGACTATAAATGGACTTCTCTTGCCAATGAATCACATTCTCTTTAGGTTTCTTGAGGTAAACACTCAATTATAATCTATTTTAACTAAAAATATAAAAAGATTCAACTTAAAATCAATAATGATATTATATAACCATTTAGAGTGAGTAACAAGCCTTTCAAAGGCCTGGATGGCCATAAATGGACTTTTCTTGTTAATGAATAACTTTTTCCTCCCGTTCTCAAAGTAGACATGCAAATATAATCTGGTTTAACTAAAAATATAAAAATATTTGACTTCAAATCAATTAGAAAATTATTAAACCATTTAAAGCAAGTAATAAGGCTTCTAAAGGAATGGGTGATTAG
>NW_018397299.1:169783-169974 GCF_002168275.2 Theobroma umbraticum
GAACACTCAATTATAATCTGTTTTGACTAAAAATGTAAAAAGATTCAACTTAAATCAATAATGAGCTTATAAAACCATTTAAAGCAAGTAGTAAAGCTTTTGAAGGCATAGGTGACTATGATTGGACTATTTTTTACCAAAGAATGGCTTTTTCTTCATGTTTCCTAAGGCCAACACTCAATTCTAATTCG
>NW_018397299.1:169984-170328 GCF_002168275.2 Theobroma umbraticum
AAATGTAAAAACATTTAGCTTAAAATCAATTATAAGACTATAAAACCATTCGAAGCAAGTAGTAAGGCTTTCAAAGGCTTGGGTGAATACAAATGGAATTTTCTTCTCAATGAATGGTTTTTTCTTCATGTTTCCTGAGACCAACACTCAATTCTAATTTTTTTTGACCAAAAATGTAAAAAAGCCAACTTAAAATCAATTATGAGATTATAAAACCATTTAAAGCGTGCTATAAAGTTTTGGAAGGGATGGGTAGCTATAAATGGACTTTTCTTCATGTTTCCCGAGGCCAACACTCAATTCTAATTTGTTTTGTCTCAAAAATGTAAAAAAAAATTAACTTA
>NW_018397299.1:170338-170566 GCF_002168275.2 Theobroma umbraticum
TGAGATTATAAAACCATTTAAAGTGTATAATAAAGCTTTGAAAGGCATGGATGGCTATAAATAGATTTTTCTTATCAATGTGTGGCTTTTTCTTCACGTTTTTCAAGATAAATATGAAAATATAGTCTATTTTGACCAAAAATGTAAACAGATTCGACTTAAAATCAATAATGAGATTATGAAACCATTTAAAGCAAGTCATAAGGCTTTGGAAGGCATGGGTGACTA
>NW_018397299.1:170576-170665 GCF_002168275.2 Theobroma umbraticum
TTTCTTACAAATGAATGGCTTTTTCTTTATATTTCTCAAGTCAGACATTCAAATATAATCTATTTTAATTAAAAATGTAAAAACATTCA
>NW_018397299.1:170675-170860 GCF_002168275.2 Theobroma umbraticum
AATAATGAGACCATAAAACCATTTAAAGCGTGTAATAAAGCTTTAAAACGCATGGGTGGCTATAAATGGACTTTTCTTGCCAATGAATGGTATTTTCTTCATGTTTTCTAAGGTAAACACTAAATTATAATCTGTTTTAGCCAAAATTGTAAAAAGATTTAATTTAAAGTCAATTATGAGATTAT
>NW_018397299.1:170870-171006 GCF_002168275.2 Theobroma umbraticum
AAAGCGAGTAATAAGGCTTCGGAAGGTATAGCTGACTATAAATGCAATTTTCATGCCAATGAATGGCTTTTTCTTCATGTTTTTTGAGGTAAAAACTCAATTATAATCTGTATTAACTAAAAATAGAAAACAAAAT
>NW_018397299.1:171016-171195 GCF_002168275.2 Theobroma umbraticum
ATCAATATATGAGCTTATAAAACTATTTAAAGCAGTAATAAGGCTTTGAAAGGTATGGGTGACCATAAATAGACTTTTCTTACCAAAGAATGGTTTTTTCTTTATGTTTCCCAAGGTAAACATTGAATTATAATTGGTTTTAACTAAAAATATAAAAAAATCAACTTAAAATCAATTAT
>NW_018397299.1:171205-171356 GCF_002168275.2 Theobroma umbraticum
TACCATTTAAAGCGTGTAATAAAGCTTTGGAAGGCATGGGTGACTATAAATGAACTTTTCTTGCTAGTGAATGGCTTTTTCTTCCCATTTCCCAAGGCAAACATTCATATATAATCTATTTTAACCAAAAATATAAAAAAATTCAACTTAA
>NW_018397299.1:171366-171721 GCF_002168275.2 Theobroma umbraticum
GAGCTTACAAAACCATTTAAATCGAGTAATAAGGCTTCAGAAGGCATGGGTGACTATAAATAGACTTCTCTTGCTAATGAATCATATTCTCTTTGCATTTCTTGAGGCAAATACTCAATTATAATCTATTTTAACCAAAACTGTAACAAATTCAACTTAAAATCAATTATGAGATTGTAAAATCGTTTAAAGCGAGTAATAAGGCTTTCAAAGGTATGAATGACTATAAATGGACTTTTTTTGCTAATAAATGGCTTTTTCCTCCCATTTTCCAAGGTAGAGATTCAAATATAATTTTTTTTAACCAAAAATATAAAAAAATTCAACTTCAAATCAATTATGAGATTGTAAAACT
>NW_018397299.1:171785-171944 GCF_002168275.2 Theobroma umbraticum
TACTACAAATAGACTTTTCTTGCCAATGATTGGCTTTCTCTTCACATTTCTCATGGTAAAAATTGAATTTTAGTCTGTTTTAACCGAAATTGTAAACAAATTCAGCTTAAAATCAATTATGAAATTATAAAACCATTTAAAGTGAGTAATAAGGCTTTG
>NW_018397299.1:172062-172223 GCF_002168275.2 Theobroma umbraticum
TGCCAATGAATAAGATTCTCTTCATGTTTCTTGAGGCAAACACTCAATTATAATCAATTTTAACCAAAACTATAAAAAAAGTCAACTAAAAATAAATTATGAGATTTTCAATCCATTTAAAACGAGTAATAAGGCTTTCGAAGGCATAAGTGACTATAAAT
>NW_018397299.1:172367-172511 GCF_002168275.2 Theobroma umbraticum
TTTAACTAAAAATATAAAAAAATTCAACTTAAAATCAAATATGAGCTTATAAAAACTTTTAAATTGAGTAATAAGGCTTTGAAAGGCATGGTGACTATAAATGGACTTCTCTTAACAATGAATCACCTTCTCTTCATGTTTCTT
>NW_018397299.1:172521-172726 GCF_002168275.2 Theobroma umbraticum
CTCAATTATAATCTATTTTAATGGAAATTGTAAAAAACTTCAGCTTTAAATTAATAATGAGATAATAAAACCATTTAAAGCGTGTAGTAAAGCTTCGAAAGGCATGGGTGGCTGTAACTGAACTTTTCTTGCCAATGAATGGCTTTTTCTTCATGTTTTCTAAGGAAAACACAAAATTATAATCTGTTTTGACCAAAAATGTAAA
>NW_018397299.1:172736-172903 GCF_002168275.2 Theobroma umbraticum
TTAAAATCAATAATGAGATTATAAAACTATTTAAAGTGAACAATAAGGCTTTAAAAGGCATGGATGACCATAAATGAACTTTTCTTGCCAATGAATAATGTTTTCTTCATGTTTCTCTAGGCAAACACTCAATTGTAATCTGTTTTAACTAAAAATGTAAAATAATT
>NW_018397299.1:172913-173138 GCF_002168275.2 Theobroma umbraticum
TCAATTACAAGATTGTAAAACCATTTAAAGCGAGTAAAAAGGCTTTGAAAGGCATGGGTGACTATAAATGGACTTTTCATGCTAATGAATAGCTTTTTCCTCCTGTATTCCAAGGTAAGCAATCAAATATAATCTGTTTTAACTAAAAAGATAACAACATTCAACTTAAAATCAATTATGAGCTCATAAAACCATTTAAAGCTAGTAATAAGGCTTTGGAAAGTA
>NW_018397299.1:173389-173602 GCF_002168275.2 Theobroma umbraticum
ATAGCTTTTTCTTCATGTTTCCCAATGTAGACATTCAAATATAATCTGTTTTAAGGAACAATATAAGAAAAATTTGACTTAAAATCAATTAGGAGATTATAAAACCATTTAAATATAGTAATAAGGCTTCAAAAGGCATAGGCGAATACAAATGCACTTTTCTTACCAGTGAATGGCTTTTTTGTCATGTTTCTTGAGGTAGACATTGAATTT
>NW_018397299.1:173612-173799 GCF_002168275.2 Theobroma umbraticum
TAATAAAAAAAGTAAAAAGATTCAACTTAAAATCAATAATGAGATTATAAAATGATTTAAAAAGAGTAATAAGGCTTCGAAAAGCATAGGGGACTATAAATACACTTTTTGTGCCAATGAATGGCTTTTTCTTCATGTTTTTTGAGGAAAACACTGAATTATAATCTGTTTTAACTAAAAATAGAAA
>NW_018397299.1:173809-174069 GCF_002168275.2 Theobroma umbraticum
ACTTAAAATCAATATATGAGCTTATAAAACCATTTAAAGCGAGTAATAAGGCTTTAGAAGGCATGGGTAACTATAAATGGACTTCTCTTGCAAATGAATCATGTTCGTTTCACGTTTCTTGAGGCAAACACTCAATTATAATCTCTTGTAACAAAAAATGTAAAAAAATTCAACTTAAAATGAATTCTGAGATTGTAAAACCGTTTAAAGCAAGTAGTAAAGTTTCCGAAGGCATGGGTGACTACAAATAGACTTTTTTT
>NW_018397299.1:174079-174326 GCF_002168275.2 Theobroma umbraticum
TGGCTTTTTCTTCACATTTCCCAAGGAAAACACTCAATTATAATCTGTTTTGACCAAAAAAGTAAAAAAATTTAACTTAAAATCAATAATGCAATTATAAAACCAATTAAAGCAAGTAATAAGGTTTCCAAAGGAATGGGTGACTACAAATGGACTTTTCTTACTAATGAATGGCTTTTTCTTCATGTTTTTTAAGATAAACACTAAAGTATAAACTGTTTTGACCAAATATGCAGAAACATTCAAC
>NW_018397299.1:174519-174666 GCF_002168275.2 Theobroma umbraticum
TTGAAAGGTATGGGTGACTATAAATAGGCTTTTCTTATCAATGAATGGCTTTTTTTTCATATTTCCCAAGGAAAATGCTCAATTATAATCTATTTGGGTCAAAAATGTAAAAAAATTCAACTTAAAATCAATAATGGGATTATAAAA
>NW_018397299.1:174676-174837 GCF_002168275.2 Theobroma umbraticum
CAAATAGTAAGGCTTCCGAAGGTATGGATGACAACAAATGGACTTTTCTTTCCAATGAATGGCTTTTTCCTCTCGTTTCCTGAGGCCAACACTGAATTCTAATTTCTTTTGACCAAAAATATAAAAAAAATTAACTTAAAATCAATTATGAGATTATAAAA
>NW_018397299.1:174847-175046 GCF_002168275.2 Theobroma umbraticum
CATGTAATAAAGCTTTTGAAGGCATGAGTGGCTATAAATGGACTTTTCTTATCAATGAGTGGCTTTTTCTTCTTGTTTTTCAAGATAAACAATAAAGTATAATCTGTTTTGACCAAATATGCAAAAACATTCAACTTAAATTCATTTATGAGATAATAAAACCATTTAAAGTGAGTAATAAGGCTTTGGAAGGCATGGG
>NW_018397299.1:175159-175362 GCF_002168275.2 Theobroma umbraticum
AAACATTCAACTTAAAATCAATTATGAGATTATAAAACCATTTTTGGAAGGCATAGGTGGCTATAAATGGACTTTTCTTGCTAATGAGTGACATTTTCTTCACGTTTTTGGAGCTAGACACTAAATTATAGTTTTTTTTTTACTAAAACTATAAAAAGATTCAACTTAAAATCAATAATGAGATTATAAAACCATTTAAAGCG
>NW_018397299.1:175728-175929 GCF_002168275.2 Theobroma umbraticum
ATGTAAAATAATTCAAATTAAAATCAATTACAAGATTGTAAAACCATTTAAAGCAAGTAAAAAGGCTTTGAAAGGCATGGGTGACTATAAATAGACTTTTCGTGCTAATGAATAGCCTTTTCCTCCCAGTTTCCAAGGTAAGCAATCAAATATAATCTATTTTAACTAAGAAGATAACAACATTCAACTTAAAATCAATTA
>NW_018397299.1:175939-176130 GCF_002168275.2 Theobroma umbraticum
AAACCATTTAAAACGAGTAATAAGGCTTTGGAAAGCATGAGTGACTATAAATGGACTTCTCTTGCCAATGAATCACATTCTCTTCATGTTTTGTGAGGTAAACATTTAATTATAATCTATTTTAACTAAAATTGTACAAAAAATTCAACTTAAAATCAATTACGAGATTGTAAAACCATTTAAAGCGAGTA
>NW_018397299.1:176278-176531 GCF_002168275.2 Theobroma umbraticum
TTTCCCAAGGTAGGCATTCAAATATAATCTGTTTTAACTAAATATATAAAAAAATTTTACTTCAGATCAATTAAAAAATTATTAAACCATTTAAAGCAAGTAATAAGGCTTTTGAAGGCATGGGTGTATAGAAATGGAAGTTTATTGCCAATGGATGGCTTTTGGATCACACATCCTAAACCATACATTCAATTTTAATATATTTTAGAAAAAAATGTAAAAAAATTTAACTTAAAATTAATTATCAGATTAT
>NW_018397299.1:176631-176748 GCF_002168275.2 Theobroma umbraticum
ATCTTTTTACATTTTTTATTAAAACAGATTAAAATTCAATGTCTACCTCAAGAATTATGATGGAAAAGCCATTCATTGGCAACAAAAGTGCATTTGTAGTTGCCCATGCCTTTGGAA
>NW_018397299.1:176997-177113 GCF_002168275.2 Theobroma umbraticum
GATTTTAAGTCAATCTTTGTTTATATTTTTGGTTGAAACAGATTATATTTGAACATCTACCCTGGGAAACATGAAGAAAAAGCTATTCATTGGCAAGAAATGTCCATTTATAGTCA
>NW_018397299.1:177386-177600 GCF_002168275.2 Theobroma umbraticum
AAGAAAAGTCTATTTATAGTCACCCATGCCTTCGAAAGCCTTATTACTCATTTTAAATGGTTTTACAATCTCATAATTCATTTTTAGTGGAATTTTTTTATAGTTTTGGTTAAAATCGATTATAATTGAGTGTTTGCCTCAAGAAACATGAAGAGAATGCTATTCATTGGCAACAGAAGTCCATTTATAGTCACCATGCCTTCCAAAGCCTTAT
>NW_018397299.1:177747-177890 GCF_002168275.2 Theobroma umbraticum
TTTTTATATTTTTGGTTAAAACAGATTATATTTGAATGTTTGCCTTGGGAAACAAGAGGAAAAAACCATTCATTAGCAAGAAAAGACCATTTATAGTCACCCATGCCTTCGAAAGCCTTAGTAATCACTTTAAATGGTTTTAT
>NW_018397299.1:177900-178003 GCF_002168275.2 Theobroma umbraticum
TTGATTTTAAGTTGAATTTGTTTACAATTTTGGTTAAAACAGATTAAAATTCAATGCCTACCATGAGAAACATGAAGAGAAAGCCAATCATTGGCAAGAAAAG
>NW_018397299.1:178103-178204 GCF_002168275.2 Theobroma umbraticum
CCTTATTACTTGCTTTAAATGGTTTAATAATCTTCTAATTGATCTGAAGTAAAATTTTTTTAAATATTTAGTTAAAACAGATTATATTTGAATGCTTACCT
>NW_018397299.1:178214-178316 GCF_002168275.2 Theobroma umbraticum
GAGAAAAAAGCCATTCATTAGTGTGAAAAGTCCATTTATAGCCACCCATGCCTTCAAAAGCCTTGTTACTCGCTTTAAATGGTTTTACAATCTCGTAATTGA
>NW_018397299.1:178326-178439 GCF_002168275.2 Theobroma umbraticum
AATTGTTTTTACAATTTTAGTTAAAATAGATTATAATTGAGTGTTTGCCTCATGATATTTGAAGAGAATGTGATTCATTGGCAAGAGAAGTCCATTTATAGTCACCCATGCTT
>NW_018397299.1:178530-178792 GCF_002168275.2 Theobroma umbraticum
TTTTTATATTTTTAGTTAAAACAGATTATATTTGAATGTTTGCCTTAGGAAACAAGAGGCAAAAGCCATTCGTTATCAAGAAAAGTCCATTTATAGTCACCCATTCCTTCCAAGATCTTATTACTCGCTTTAAATAGTTTTACAATCTTATAATTAATTTTAAGTTGAATTCTTTTACATTTTTGGTTAAAAAAAATTATAATTAAGTGTTTGTATCGAGAAACGTGAAGAAAACATGATTCTAAATGGTTTTATTATCTCA
>NW_018397299.1:178812-179243 GCF_002168275.2 Theobroma umbraticum
GTTTCTGCATATTTGGTCAAAACAGTTTATACTTTAGTGTTTATCTTGAAAAACGTGAAGAAAAAGCCATTCATTAGTAAGAAAAGTCCATTTGTAGTCACCCATGCCTTTGGAAGCCTTACTACTTGCATTAAATAGTTTTATAATCCCATTATTGATTTTAAGTTTAACTTTTTTACATTTTTGGTCAAACAGATTATAATTGAGCATTTTCCTTTGGTAATATGAAGAAAAAGCCATTCCTTGATTTGCTGTCACCCATGCCTTCAGAAGCTTTACTGCTTGCTTTAAATGGTTTTACAATCTCATAATTCATTTTAACTTGAATTTTTTTACATTTTTGGTTAAAAGAGATTATAATTGAGTGTTTGCCTTAAGAAACATGAAATGAACATGATTCATTGGCAAGAGAAGTCCATTTATAGTCACCT
>NW_018397299.1:179325-179418 GCF_002168275.2 Theobroma umbraticum
TTTAGTTAAAACAGATTATAATTGAGTGTTTACCTCAAGAAATGTGAAGAAAAAGCCATTCATTGGCACAAAAAGTGCATTTATAGTCACCTA
>NW_018397299.1:179430-179526 GCF_002168275.2 Theobroma umbraticum
CCTTATTACTCGCTTTAAATGGTTTTATAATCTCATTATTGATTTTAAGTTGAAGCTTTTTACTTTTTTTTATAAAAACAGATTAAAATTCAATGT
>NW_018397299.1:179536-179659 GCF_002168275.2 Theobroma umbraticum
AAACATGACAAAAAAGCCATTCATTGGTAAGAAAAGTGCATTTGTATTCGCCCATGCCTTTGGAAGCCCTATTACTATATTTAAATGGTTTTATAATCTCATAATTGATTTTAAGTCAAATTT
>NW_018397299.1:180018-180384 GCF_002168275.2 Theobroma umbraticum
ATTACTCGCTTTAAATGGTTTTATAAGCTCATAATTGATTTTAAGTTGAATGTTATTTTTTTTAGTTAAATCAGATTATATTTGAATGCTTGCCTTGGGAAACGGGAGGGAAAAGCTATTCATTAGCAAGAAAAGTCATTTATAGTCACCCATGCCCTTCAAAGCCTTATTATTCACTTTAAATAGTTTTACAATCTTGTAATTGATTTTAATTTGAATTATTCTACATTTTTAGTTAAAACATATTACAATTGAGTGTTTACCTAGAGAAACATAAAGAAAACATGATTCATTGGCAAGAAAAGTCCATTTATGATCATCCAAGCCTTTCAAAGCCTTATTGCTCACTTTAAATAGTTTTATAAT
>NW_018397299.1:180394-180582 GCF_002168275.2 Theobroma umbraticum
ATTTTAAGTTGAATCTTTTTACATCTTTGGTCAAAACAGATTATAATTTTGTGTTTACCTTAGAAAACATGAAGAAAAAGCCATTCATTGGCAAGAAAAGTTCATTTATAGCCACCCCATGCCTTCAGAAGCTTTACTACTCGCTTTAAATGGTTTTATTATCTCATTATTAATTTGAAGCTGAAGTT
>NW_018397299.1:180592-180861 GCF_002168275.2 Theobroma umbraticum
TTCATTAAAATAGATTATAATTGAGTGTTTGCCTCAAGAAACATGAACAGAAGGTGATTCATTGTTAAGAGAAGTCCATTTATAGTTACCCATGCCTTCCAAAGCCTCATTACTCGCTTTAAATGGTTTTGCAATCTTATAATTAATTTTAAGTTAAATTTTTTTATAGTTTTATTTAAAATAGATTATAATTGAGTGTTTGCCTCAAAAAACATGAAGAGAACGTGATTCATTGGCAAGAGAAGTCCATTTATAGTCACCATACCTTT
>NW_018397299.1:181021-181135 GCF_002168275.2 Theobroma umbraticum
TAAGTTGAATTTTTTTATATTTTTAGTTAAAACAGATTATATTTGAATGTTTGCATTAACAAATGAGAGGAAAAAGCCACTCGTTAACAAGAAAAGTCTATTTATAGTCACCCA
>NW_018397299.1:181145-181262 GCF_002168275.2 Theobroma umbraticum
AGCCTTATTACTCGTTTTAAATGCTTTGACAATCTCATAATTCATTTTTAGTTGAATATTTTTATAGTTTTAGTTAAAATCAATTATAATTGAGTGTTTGCCTCAAGAAACATGAAG
>NW_018397299.1:181272-181469 GCF_002168275.2 Theobroma umbraticum
TCATTGGCAACAGAAGTCCATTTATAGTCACCATGTCTTCCAAAGCCTTATTACATGCTTTAAATAGTTTTTTAAGCTCATATTTGATTTTAATTTGAATTTTTTATATTTTTGGTTAAAACATATTATATTTGAATGTTTACCTTGGAAAACAGGAGGAAAAAGCCATTCATTAGCAAAAAAAGACCATTTATAGT
>NW_018397299.1:181490-181710 GCF_002168275.2 Theobroma umbraticum
TATTACTCACTTTAAATGGTTTTATAATCTCATAATTGATTTTAAGCTGAATTTGTTTACAATTTTGGTTAAAATAGATTAAAATTCAATGTCTCCCATGAGAAACATGAAGAGAAAGCCAATCATTGACAAGAAAAGTCTATTTGTAGTAACCCATGCCTTCGGAAGCCTTATTACTTGTTATAAATGGTTTTACAATCTCATAATTGATTTGAAGTTG
>NW_018397299.1:181720-181864 GCF_002168275.2 Theobroma umbraticum
TATTTTTAGTTAAAACAGATTATATTTGAATCTCTACCTTAGAAAATGGGAGAAAAATGTCATTTATTAGCAAAAAAAGTCCATTTATAGTCACTCATACCTTTGAAAGCCTTATTTTTCACTTTAAACGGTTTTACAATCTCA
>NW_018397299.1:181874-181973 GCF_002168275.2 Theobroma umbraticum
TAAGTTGAATTTGTTACAGTTTTGATTAAAATAGATTATAATTCAGTATTTGTCTCAAGAAATGCAAAGAGAATGTGATTCATTGGCAAGAAAAGTCCA
>NW_018397299.1:181983-182174 GCF_002168275.2 Theobroma umbraticum
CCCATGCCTTCTAAAGCCTTATTACTCGATTTAAATAGTTTTGTAAGCTCATATTTAATTTTAAGTTGAATTTTTTTATATTTTTGGTTCAAGTAGATTATATTTGAATGTTTGCCTTGGGAAATGGAAAGAAAAAGCCATTCATTAGCAAGAAAAGTTTATTTATAGTCACCCATGCCTTCCAAAGCCTT
>NW_018397299.1:182416-182792 GCF_002168275.2 Theobroma umbraticum
CTTTAAATGGTATTATAATCTCATAATTGATTTTAAGTTGATTTTATTTATATTTTTAGTTAAAACAGATTATAATTCAGTGTTTACCTTGGGAAATATAAAGAAAAAGCCATTCTTTGGCAAGAAAAGTCTATTTATGGTTACCCATGCCTTTCAAAGCCTTATTACTACTTTAAATAGTTTTATAAGCTCATATATTGATTTTAAGTTGAGTTTTGTTTTCTAGTTTTGGTTAATACATATTATAATTGAGTTTTTACCTCAAGAAACATGAAGAAAAAGCCATTCATTGGCATGAAAAGTGCATTTATAGTCACCTATGCCTTCCGAAGCCTTATTACTCGCTTTAAATAGTTTTATAATCTCATAATTGACT
>NW_018397299.1:183053-183276 GCF_002168275.2 Theobroma umbraticum
ATGCCTTCCAAAGCCTTATTACTTGCTTTAAATGATTTTATAATCTCATTATTAATTTTAAGTCAAATCTGTTTACATTTTTAGTCAAAACAGATTATACTTTCATATTTATCTTGAAAAACATGAAGAAAAAGCCACACATTGATAAGAAAAGTCTATTTATAGCCATCCATGCCTTCCAAAGCTTTATTATACGTTTTAAATGGTTTTATAATCTCATAAT
>NW_018397299.1:183286-183387 GCF_002168275.2 Theobroma umbraticum
TAAATTTTTTTACATTTTTGGTTAAAACAAATTAGAACTGAGTGTTAGCCTCAGGAAACATGAAGAAAAGTCCATTTATAGCCACCCATGCCTTCCAAAGC
>NW_018397299.1:183496-183828 GCF_002168275.2 Theobroma umbraticum
ATTGATTTTAAGTTGAATTTTTTTATATTTTTGGTCAAAACAGATTATAATTGATCATTTTCCTTGGGAAACATTAAGAAAAAGCCATTCATTGGTAAGAAAAGTCCATTTATAGTCACCTAGGCCTTCCAAAGCCTTATTACTTGCTTTAAATGGTTTTATAATCTCATCACTGATTTTAAGTTGAATGTTTTTACATTTATAAATAAAATAGATTAAAATTCAATGTCTACCTCAAGAAAGAAGATCAAAAAGCCATTCATTGGTAAGAAAAGTATATTTGTAGTCACCCATGCCTTTGAAAGCCTTATTACTATCTTTAAATGGTTTTA
>NW_018397299.1:183838-184338 GCF_002168275.2 Theobroma umbraticum
ATTGATTTTAAGTCAAATTTTTTTATATTTTTCATTAAAATAGATTATATTTGAATCTCTATCTTAGGAAACATGAAGAAAAGCTATTCATTAGCAAAAAAAGTACATTTATAGTCACCCATGTCTTTGAAAGCCTTATTACTTGCTTGAAATAATTTTACAAACTCATAAATGATTTTAAGTTAAATTTTTTACATTTTTAGTTAAAATAGATTATAATTGAGTGTTTGCTTCAAGAAACATGAAGAGAACATGATTCATTGGCAATAGAAGTCCTTTTATAGTTATCCATGCCTTCCAAAGCCTTATTACTCGCTTTAAATAGTTTTATAAGCTCATGTTTGATTTTAAGTTGATTTTTTTATATTTTTGGTAAAAGAGATTATATTTGAATGTTTGACTTAGGAAATGAGAGCAAAAAGCTATTCATTAGCAAAAAAAAGTCCATTTATAGTCACCCATGCCTTTGACAGCGTTATTACTTGCTTTAAATGGTTTTA
>NW_018397299.1:184348-184672 GCF_002168275.2 Theobroma umbraticum
ATTGATTTTAAGTTGAATGTTTTTACAGTTTTAGTTAAAATAGATTATTGTTAAGTGTTTACCTCAAGAAACATGAAGAAAATGTGATTCATTGGTAAGAGAAGTCCATTTAAAGTCATCCATACCTTCCAAAGCCTTCTTACTCATTTTAAATGGCTTTATAAGCTGATAATTGATTTTAAGTTAAATTGTTTTATATTTTTGGTTAAAGTAGATTATATTTGAATGTTTGCAATAGGAAATGGGAGGAACAAGCCATTCATTAGCTAGAAAAGTCCACTTATAGTCACTCATGCCTTCCAAAGCCTTATTACTCGCTTTAAA
>NW_018397299.1:184841-184958 GCF_002168275.2 Theobroma umbraticum
AAATGGTTTTATAATCTCATAATTGATTTTAAGTTAAATTTTTTTACCTTTTTAGTTCAAACAGATTATAATTGAGTGTTTGCCTTGAGAAACATGAAGAAAACATGATTCATTGGC
>NW_018397299.1:185250-185360 GCF_002168275.2 Theobroma umbraticum
TCAAAAAACATGAAGAAAAAGCCACTCAATGGCAAGAAAAGTCCATTTATAGCCTCCCATGCCTTCCAAAGCTTTATTGCATGTTTTAATTGGTTTTATAATCTCATAAT
>NW_018397299.1:185460-185633 GCF_002168275.2 Theobroma umbraticum
AGTTTGTAAAATCAATTTCAGCAAGTAATAAGGCTTTTGAAGGCATGAGTGACTGTAAATGGACTTTTCTTGCTAATGAATAGCTTTTCTTCATGTTTCCCAAGGTAGAGATTCAAATATAATCTGTTTTAACGAAAAATATAAAAACATTTGACTCAAAATCAATTATGAGA
>NW_018397299.1:185643-185840 GCF_002168275.2 Theobroma umbraticum
ATTTAAAGATAGTAATAAGGCTTCCAAAAGCATAGGTGGCTACAAATGTACTTTTCTTGCCAATGAATGGCTTTTTCATCTTATTTCTTAAGCTAGACATTCAATTTTAATCTGTTTTATTAAAAAATGTAAAAAGATTCAACTTAAAATCAGTAATGAGATTATAAAATAATTTAAAGCAGGTAATAAGGCTTTGG
>NW_018397299.1:185851-186257 GCF_002168275.2 Theobroma umbraticum
GACTATAAATGGACTTTTCTTACCAATGAATGGCTTTTTCTTCATGTTTTCCAAGGAAAATGATCAATTATAATCTGTTTTGACCAAAAAAGTAAAAAAATTCAACTTAAAATCAATTATGAGATTGTAAAACCTTTTAAAGTGAATTATAAGGCTTTCGAAGGCATGGATGACTATAAATGGACTTTTCTTGCTAATAATGACTTTTTCCTCTCATTTTCCAATGCAAACATTCAAATATAATCTGTTTTAACTAAAAATATAAAAACATTCAATTTAAACTCAAATATGAGCTTATAAAACCATTTAAAGTGAGTAATAAGGCTTTGAAAGGCATGGTGACTATAAATGGACTTCTCTTACCAATGAATCATACTCTCTTCATGTTTCTTGAAGCAAACACTCA
>NW_018397299.1:186267-186331 GCF_002168275.2 Theobroma umbraticum
ATTTTAAATAAAACTATAAAACAATTGAACTTAAAATTAATTATGAGACTATAAAATCATTTAA
>NW_018397299.1:186341-186479 GCF_002168275.2 Theobroma umbraticum
GAGGCTTTGGAAGGCATGGGTGACTATAAATGAGCTTTTCTTGCTAATGAATGGTTTTTTCCTCCTGTTTCTCAAGGAAAACATTCAAATATAATCTATTTTAACCAAAAATATTAAAAAAAATTCAACTTAAAATCA
>NW_018397299.1:186489-186573 GCF_002168275.2 Theobroma umbraticum
TAAAAAATCATTTAAAGCGTGTAATAAGGCTTTGGAAGGTATGGTGACAATAAATGGACTTTTGTTGCCAATGAATATTATTCT
>NW_018397299.1:186583-186688 GCF_002168275.2 Theobroma umbraticum
CTTGAGGCAAACACTCAATTATAATTGATTTCAACCAAAACTATAAAAAATTCAACGAAAAATGAATTATGAGATTGTAGAACTATTTAAAATGAGTAATAAGGC
>NW_018397299.1:187165-187280 GCF_002168275.2 Theobroma umbraticum
AAAGCGAGTAATGAGGCTTTGGAAGTTATGGGTGACTATAAATGAACTTCTCTTAACAATGAATCACCTTCTCTTTGTGTTTCTCGAGGCAAACACTCAATTATAATCTATTTTA
>NW_018397299.1:187290-187369 GCF_002168275.2 Theobroma umbraticum
TAAAAAACTCCAGCTTAAAATTAATAATGAGATAATAAAACCATTTAAAGCGTGTAGTAAAGCTTCGGAAGGCATGGGT
>NW_018397299.1:187379-187500 GCF_002168275.2 Theobroma umbraticum
AAACTTTTCTTGCCAATGAATGGATTTTTCTTCATGTTTTCTGAGGCAAACACAAAATTATAATCGGTTTTAACCAAAAATGTAAAAAGATTCAACTTAAAATTAATAATGAGATTATAAA
>NW_018397299.1:188355-188477 GCF_002168275.2 Theobroma umbraticum
GGCAAACACTCAATTATAATCTATTTTAACCAAAACTATAAAACAATTCAACTTAAAATCAATTATGAGATTGTAAAATCATTTAATGCAAGTAATAAGGCTTTTGAAGGCATGAGTGACTA
>NW_018397299.1:188487-188600 GCF_002168275.2 Theobroma umbraticum
TTTCTTGCCAATGAATAACTTTTTGTTCATGTTTCCCAAGGTAGACATTCAAATATAATTTGTTTTAACAAAAAATATAAAAATTCTTGACTTAAAATCAATTATGAAATTAT
>NW_018397299.1:188700-188897 GCF_002168275.2 Theobroma umbraticum
AACTTAAAATCAACTATGAGATTATAAAACTATTTAAAGCAAGTAATAAGGCTTTGAAAGGTGTGAGTGACTATAAATTGACTTTTCTAGCCAATGAATGACTTTTTCATCACATTTCCTGCGATAGACATTCACTTATAATATATTTTTAAAAAAATGTAAAAAAATTCAACTTAAAATTAATTATGAGATTATAA
>NW_018397299.1:188907-189178 GCF_002168275.2 Theobroma umbraticum
AGCGAGTAATAAGGGTTTGGAAGGCATGGGTAACTATAAATGGACTTTTCTTACCAATGAATTGTAATTGTAATTTTTAATGAGATTATAAAACCATTTAAAGCAAGTAGTAAGGCTTACAAAGGGATGGGTGGCTATAAATGAATTTTACTTGCCAATGAGTGACTTTTTCTTCACATTTTTCAAGATAAACACTAAAATATAATTAGTTTTGACCAAAAATGTAAAAAGATTTAACTTAAAATCAATAATGAGATTATAAAACCATTTA
>NW_018397299.1:189549-190594 GCF_002168275.2 Theobroma umbraticum
AAAGGCATGGGTGACCATAAATAGACTTTTCTTGCCAATGAATCACGTTCTCTTCATGTTTCTCAAGGAAAACACTCAATTATAATCTGTTTTAAGTAATATAAAAGAATTCAACTTAAAATCAATTATAAGATTCCCAGGCAAACATTCAAATATAATTTTTTTTAACCAAAAATATAGGAAACGTCAACTTAAAATTAATTATGAGCTTATAAAACCATTCAGAGCGAGTAATGAGGGTTTAGAAGGCATGGGTGACTATAAATAGACTTCACTTGCCAACGAATCATGTTCTCTTCATATTTCTTGAGGTGAACACTTAATTATAATATATTTTAACTAAAACTGTAAAAGAATTCAACTTAAAATTAATTATGAGATTGTAAAACCATTTAAAGCGAGTAATGAGGCTTTTGAAGGTATGGGTGGCTATAAATAGACTTTTCTTGCTAATGAATAGCTGTTTCCTCTTGTTGCCCAAGGCAAACTTTCAAATATAATCTGTTTTAACTAAAAATGTAAAAAAATTCAACTTAAAATCAAATATGAGCTTCTAAAACCATTTAAAGCGAGTAATAAGGGTTTGAAAGGCATGGGTGACTATAAGTGGACTTCTCTTGCCAATGAATCATGTTTTCTTCATGTTTGTTGAGGGAAACACTCAATTATAATCTATTTTAATGAAAAATGAAAAAAAATCAACTTAAAATCAATTATGAGACTCTAAAACCATTTTAAGTAAGCAATAACGCTTTCGAAGGCATGGCTGACTATGAATAAACTTTTGCTGCCAATGAATAGTTTTTTCTTCATACTTTTCAAGGTAGACATTCAAATATAATCTGTTTGAACCAAAAATATAAAAAAATTAGACTTAAAATCAATTATGAGATTATAAAACCATTTAAAGATAGTAATAAGGCTTTCAAAGGCATAGGTGACTACAAATAGACTTTTCTTGCTAATAAATGGCTTTTTCCTCTTGTTTCTCAAGGTAGACATTGAATTTTAATCTGTTTTAATGAAAAATGTAAAAAGATTCAAC
>NW_018397299.1:190604-191368 GCF_002168275.2 Theobroma umbraticum
TAATGAGATTATAAAACCATTTAAAGCGAGTATTAAGGCTTCAGACGGCATGGGTGACTATAAATGGACTTTTCCTACCAACGAATCATGTTTTCTTCATGTTTCTCAAGGTAAACACTCAATTATAATCTGTTTTGATGAAAAATGTAAAAAAATTCAACTTAAAATTAATTAAGAGATCATTAGACCATTTAAAGCAAGTAATAAGGCTTTCAAAGGCTTCAGTGACTGTAAATGGACTTCTCTTGCCAATGACTTGTTTAGGAATAACCAATTCATGGGGCAGTTGGAGTATTATCGGGGGGACTATAACAAATCCTGGTATTTGGAATTACGAAGGTGTGGTCGGAGCCCATATTGTGTTTTCTGGCTTATGCTTCTTGGCAGCTATCTGGCATTGGGTATATTGGTATCTAGAAATTTTTTGTGATAAGCGCACAAGAAAACCTTCTTTGGATTTGCCCAAGATTTTTGGAATTCATTTATTTCTCTCATGAGTGGCTTGCTTTAGCTTTGGCATATTTCATGTAACAGGATTGTATGGTCTTGGAATATGGGTGTCCAATCCTTATGGATTAACTAGAAAGGCACAACCTGTAAATCCAGCATGGGGCGTGAAAGGTTTTGATCCTTTTATTCCAAGAGAAATAGCCTCTCATCATATTACAGTAGGGACATTGGGTTTTGCATCATGTTTCCTAAATCAGACATTCAATTATAACATATATTAAATAAAAATATAAAAAAGTTCAACTTAAAATCAA
>NW_018397299.1:191378-191520 GCF_002168275.2 Theobroma umbraticum
ATAAAACCATTTAAAACGAGTAATTAGGCTTTGAACGGAATAGTTGGCTATAAATGGACTTTTCTTGCAAATGAATGGCTTTTTCTTCATATTTCCTGAGGCCAACACTCAATTCTAATTTGTTTTGACCAAAAATGTAAAA
>NW_018397299.1:191809-192061 GCF_002168275.2 Theobroma umbraticum
CTTAAAATCAATTATGAGATCATAAAACCATTTAAAGCAAGTAATAAGGCTTTCAAAGGCTTGGGTGACTGTAAATAGACTTCTCTTACCAATGGATGCATTTTACATCGTGTTTCCTAAATCAGACATTCGATTATAATATATTTTAAATAAAAATATAAAAAATTTAACTTAAAATCACTTATGAGATTATAAGACCATTTTAAGCGAGTAATTAGGCTTCGAAAGGAATAGTTGGCTATAAATGGACTT
>NW_018397299.1:192071-192808 GCF_002168275.2 Theobroma umbraticum
TGAATCACTTTTTCTTCATGTTTCCCGAGGTCAACACTCAATTCTAATTTGTTTTGACCAAAGATGTAAAAAAATTCAACTTAAAATCAATTATAACATTATAAAATCATTTAAAGCGTGTAATAAAGCTTTGGAAGGCATGGGTGGCTAGAAATTGACTTTTCTTGCCACTGAGTGACTTTTTCTTCATGTTTTTTAAGATAAACACTAAATTATAATTTGTTCTGACAAAAAATGTAAAAAAATTCAACTTAAAATCAATAATAAGATTATCAAACCCCTTAAAGTGAGTAATAAGGCTTTGGAAGGCATGAGTAACTATAAATAGACTTTTCTTGCCAATAAATGGTTTTTTCTTCACGTTTCCTAAGCAAGACACTCAAATATAATCAGTTTTAACTAAAAATATAAAAAAAATTAACTTAAATCAATTATGAGCTTATAAAACCGTTTAAAGCGAGTAATAAGGCTTTTGAAGGCATGGGTGACTATATATGGACTTTTTTTTGCCAATGAATCATATTTTCTTCATGTTTCTTAGTAAAACACTCAATTATAATCTGTTTTAACCAAATATATAAAAAAATTCAATTTAAAATTCACTATGAGATTATAAAACCATTCAAAGAGAGTAATAAGGCTTCAGAAGGCATGGGTGATTGCAAATGGACTTTTCTTGCACTTGAATAGTTTTTGTTTCACATTTTCGAAGGCAAACATTCAAATATAATCTCTTT
>NW_018397299.1:192818-193290 GCF_002168275.2 Theobroma umbraticum
TATAAAAAAATTGACTTAAAATCATTTTTGAGATTATAAAACCATTTAAAGCAAGTAATAAGGCTTCCAAAGGCATGGGTAACTATAAATGAACTTTTCTTGTGAATGAATGGCTTTTTCTTCATGTTTCTCATGGTAGACATTGAATTTCAATCTGTTTTAATCAAAAATGTCAAAAGATTCAACTTAAAATCAATTATGAGATCATAAAATCATTTAAAACATGTAATAAAGCTTTGGAAGGCATGGGTGGCTATAAGTGGACTTTTTTTGCCAACAAGTGGCTTTCTCTTCACGATTTTTAGGATAAATACTAAATTATAATCTATTTTCATCAAAAATGTAAAAAGATTTATCTTAAAATCAATAATGAGATTGTAAAACCATTTGAAGAGAGTAATAAGGCTTTTGAAAGCATGGGTGACTATAAATGGACTTTTCTTGACATTGAATAGCTTTTTCTTCATGTTTC
>NW_018397299.1:193300-193395 GCF_002168275.2 Theobroma umbraticum
CATTCAAATATAATCTGTTTTAACTAAAACTATAAAACAATTTGACTTAAAATCAATTATGAGATTATAAAACCATTTAAAGATAGAAATAAGGC
>NW_018397299.1:194065-194182 GCF_002168275.2 Theobroma umbraticum
TAAAGCGAGTAATAAGGCTTCGAAAGGCATGGGTGACTATAAATGGACTTTTTTTTTGAATGGATGGCTTTTTCTTCATGTTTTCAAAGGCCAACACTCAATTCTAACTTGTTTTGA
>NW_018397299.1:194374-194624 GCF_002168275.2 Theobroma umbraticum
CAATGAATGGCTTTTTCTTCATGTTTTTCAAGATAAACACTAAATTATAATCTGATTTCACAGAAAATGTTAAAAGATTCAACTTAAAATCGATAATGAAATTATAAAACCAATTAAAGTGAGTAATAACGCTTTAGAAGGTGTGGGTGACTATAAATGGACTTTTCTAGCCAATGAATGACTTTTCCATTATGTTTCTTGAGACAAACATTTAATTATAATATATTTTAAATAAAAATATAAAAAAATT
>NW_018397299.1:194634-194743 GCF_002168275.2 Theobroma umbraticum
TCAATTATGAGGTTATAAAACCATTTAAAGCAAGTAATTGGAAGGCATGGGTGAATATAACTAGACTTTTCTTGTCAATGAATAGCTTTTTCTTCATGTTTTCCAAGGA
>NW_018397299.1:194753-194834 GCF_002168275.2 Theobroma umbraticum
TTATAATCTGTTTTGACTAAAAATGGAAAAAAACTCTACTTAAAATCAATAATGAGATTATAAACTATTTAAAACGAGTAA
>NW_018397299.1:194844-194987 GCF_002168275.2 Theobroma umbraticum
GAAGGCATGGGTGACTATAAATGGACTTTTCTAGCCAATGAATGACTTTTTCACCATGTTTCCTAAGACAGACATTCAGTTATAATTTATTTTTAATAAAAATATAAAAAAATTCAACTTAAAATCAATTATGAGATTATAAA
>NW_018397299.1:195481-195614 GCF_002168275.2 Theobroma umbraticum
AGTAATAAGGCTTTGAAAGGCATGGTTGACTATAAATGGACTTTTCTTGCCAATGAATGGCTTTTTCTTCATATTTTCCAAGGTAGACATTCAAATATAATCTATTTTAATAAAAAATGTAAAAACATTCAGC
>NW_018397299.1:195624-195701 GCF_002168275.2 Theobroma umbraticum
TATTTAGATCATAAAACTATTTAAAGTAAGTAATAAAGCTTTGGAAGGCATGGATGGCTATAAATGAGCTTTTCTTG
>NW_018397299.1:195711-195975 GCF_002168275.2 Theobroma umbraticum
GCTTTTTCTTCATGTTTTCTGAGGTAAACACTAAATTGTAATCTGTTTTGACTAAAAATGTAAAAAAATTCAACTTAAAATCAATAATGATTTTATAAAATCATTTAAAGCGAGTAATAAGCCTTTGAAAGGTATGGGTGACCATAAATAGACTTTTCTTGCCAATGAATCATGTTTTCTTCACATTTCTTAAGGAAAACACTCAATTACAATCTGTTTTAACTAAAAATGTAAAAGAATTCAACTTAAAATCAATTATAAGAT
>NW_018397299.1:196124-196231 GCF_002168275.2 Theobroma umbraticum
AAAAAAAATTTAACTTAAAATCAATTATGAGCTCATAAAACCATTTAAAGCAAGTAATAAGGCTTTCTAAGGCATGGGTGACTATAAATAGACTTCTCTTGCCAATG
>NW_018397299.1:196241-196511 GCF_002168275.2 Theobroma umbraticum
TCTTCAAGTTTCTTGAGGCAAACACTCAATTATAATCTATTTTAACCAAAACTATAAAAAATTTAACTTAAATTCAATTATGAGATTGTAAAACCATTTAAAGCTAGTAATAAAGCTTTTGAAGGTATGGGTGGCTATAAATAGACTTTTCTTACTAGTGAGTGGCTTTTTCTTCATGTTTCCCAAGCTAGACATTCAAATATAATCTGTTTTAACCAAAAATTTAAAAAAATTTGACTTTAAATCAATTATGAGATTATAAAACTATTT
>NW_018397299.1:196534-196691 GCF_002168275.2 Theobroma umbraticum
AGGCATGGGTGACTACAAATAGACTTTTCTTGCGAATGATTAGCTTTCTCTTCACGTTTCTCTAGGTAAAAATTGAATTTTAATCTGTTTTAACTAAAAGTGCAAAAAATTCAGCTTAAAAACAATTATGAGATTATAAAATTATTTAAAGCGAGTA
>NW_018397299.1:196791-199046 GCF_002168275.2 Theobroma umbraticum
AGTCCATTTATAGTCATCCAAGCCTTTGAAAGCCTTATTACTCCTTGTAAATGGGCTTATAATCTCATAATTAATTTTAAGTTGAATTTTTTTATAACTTTCATTTAAACAGATTATAATTGAGTGTTTGCCTTGAGAAACATGAAGAAAACGTGATTCATTGACAGGAAAAGTCCATTTATAGTCACTCATGCCTTTTAAAGCCTTACTACTTGCTTTAAATGGTTTTATAATCTCACTAATGATTTTAAGTTGAATTTTTTTGACATTTTTGGTTAAAACGGATTAAATTTCAATGTCTACCTTGAGAAACATGAAGAAAAAGCCATTCATTGGCAGAGAAAGTTCATTTGTAGTTACCCACACCTTTGAAAGCCTTATTACTTGCTTTAAATGATTTTATAATCTCAGAATTGATTTTAAGTCAAATGTTTTTATATTTTTTGTTAAAACATATTGTATTTGAATATCTACCTTGGGTGGCATGAAGAAAAAGCTATAAAAGTGCAAGAAAAGCCCATTGATAGTCATGCACGCCTTCCGAAGCCTTATTACTTACTTTAAATAGTTTTACAATCTTATAATTTATTTTAAATTGAATTCTTTTATATTTTTAGTTAAAACAGATCATAATTGAGTGTTTACCTTCATTGGCAAGAAAAGTCCATGCATAGTCACCCATGCCTTCCAAAGCCTTATTACTCGCTTTAAATAGTTTTATGATCTCATAATTGGTTTTAAGTTAAATGTTTTTACATTTTGGTCAAGACAGATTAGAATTGAGTGTTTGCCTCAGAAAACATGAAGAAAATGCCATTCATTGGCAAGAAAAGTCCATTTATTGCCACCCATGCCTTTCAAAGCTTTATTACAAGCTTTAAATGGTTTTATAATCTCATAATTGATTTTAAGATGAGTTTTTTTACATTTTTGGTCAAACAAATTAGAATTGATTGTTGGCCTTGAGAAACATGAAGAAAAAACCATTCATTGGCAAGAAAAGTCCATTTGTAGTCACCCATGCCTTTGAAAGCCTTATTATTCGCTTTAAATAGTGTTATAATCTCTTAATTGATTTTAAGTTGATTTTTCTTTACATTTTCAGTTAAAATAGATTATAATTGAGTGTTTACCTAGAGAAATATAAAGGAAAAGCCATTCATTGGCAAGAAAAGTCTATTTATAGTCACCCATACCTTCCAAAGCCTTATTATTCAATTTAAATGGTTTTATAATCTCATTATTATTTTTAAGCTGAATTTTTTATATTTTTGATTAAAATAGATTATATTTGAGTGTCTGCCTTGGGAAACATGAAGAAAAAGCCATTCACTAGCAAGAACAGTCCATTTCTAATCACCTATGCCTTTAGAAGCCTTATTACTTGCTTTAAATAGTTTTATAATCTCATAGTTGATTTTAAGTTGATTTTTTATATTTTTGGTTAAAATATGTTGTAATTGAGTATCTGATTGAAGAAACATGATCCAAAAGCTATCCATTGGCAAGGAAAGTCTATTTCTAATCACCCATACTTTTGGAAGCCTTACTACTTGCTTTAAATGGTTTTATAATCTTTTAATTGATATTAAGTTGAATTATTTTTACATTTTTGATTAAAATATATTATAACTGAATATTTGTCTCAGAAAACATGGTGAAAAACTCATTCATTGGTGAAAAAAGTCCATTTATAGTCAGCCATGCTTGCCAAAGGCTTATTACTCACTTTAAAAGGTGTTATAATCTCATTATTGATTTGAAGCTAAATTTTTTAACATTTTTGGTTAAAACTGATTATAATTCAATGTCTACCTTGAGAAATGTGAAGAAAAAACCATTCATTTCTAGGGAAAGTCCATCTGTAGTCACCCATGCCTTTGGAAGCCTTATTACTTGCTTTAAATGGTTTTATAATCTCATAATTGATTTTAAGTTGAATTTTATTATATTTTCAGTTAAAACAGATTGAATTTGAATATTTGCCTTAGGAAACATGAAGAAAAAGCTATTCAAGTGCAAGAAAAGTCCATTTATAGTCACCCACACCTTCCGAAGCCTTATTACTCACTTTAAATGGTTTTACAGTCTCATTATTGATTTTAAATTGAATTTTTTTACATTTTGGTTAAAACTGAATATAATTGAGTGTTTGCCTCATGAAACATGAAGAAAACGTGATTCATTGGCAAGAGAAGTCCATTTATAATCACCCATATGTTCCAAAATCTTATTACTCGATTTAAATGGTTTTA
>NW_018397299.1:199056-199216 GCF_002168275.2 Theobroma umbraticum
ATTGATTTTAAGTTGAATTTGTTTTACATTTTCAGTTAAAACAGATTATAATTGAGTGTTTACCTAGGGAAACATCAAGAAAAAGTTATTCATTGACAAGAAAAGCCCATTTATAGTCACCCATGCCTTTCAAAGCTTTATTACTCGCTTTAAATGGTTT
>NW_018397299.1:199316-199418 GCF_002168275.2 Theobroma umbraticum
ATTGATTTTAAGTTGAATTTTTTTATATTTTTAGTTAAAACAAATTATAATTGACTGTTTACCTAGGAAAACATGAAGAAAAAGTCATTCCTTGACAAGAAA
>NW_018397299.1:199428-199600 GCF_002168275.2 Theobroma umbraticum
TGGTCACCCATGCCTTTCAAAGCCTTATTACTCACTTTAAATAGTTGTATAATGTCATAATTAATTTTAAATTGAATTTTTTTAAATTTTGGCTAAAAATAGATTATACTTGAGTATTAACCTTGGGAAACATGAAGAAAAAGCCATTTCTTGGCAAGAAAAGTCTATTTAT
>NW_018397299.1:199692-200000 GCF_002168275.2 Theobroma umbraticum
AAATGGTTGTATAATCTCATAATTGACTTTAAGTTGAATCTTTTTACACTTTTGACCAAAACAGATTATAATTTTCTGATTACCTTGAAAAAGATGAAGAAAAAGCTATTCATTGGCAAGAAAAGTCCATTTATAGCCACCCATGCCTTTTGAAGTTTTATTACACACTTTAAATGGTTTTATGATCTCATTATTAATTTTAAGCTCAATGTTTTTATATTCTTAATTAAAATAGACTACATTTGAATGTCTGGCTTAGGAAACATGAAGAAAAAGCCATTCATTGGCAAGAAAAGTCCATTTATAGT
>NW_018397299.1:200032-200216 GCF_002168275.2 Theobroma umbraticum
TCAAATGATTTTATAATCTCATTATTGATTTTAAGTTGAATCCTTTTACATTTTAAGTCAAAACAGATTATACTTTCATGTTTATCATGAGAAACATAAAGAAAAAGTCACTCATTGACAAGAAAAGTCCATTTATAGCCACCCATGCCTTCCTAATCTTTATTACACGCTTTAAATGGTTTTA
>NW_018397299.1:200270-200433 GCF_002168275.2 Theobroma umbraticum
ATAGATTATACTTTAGTGTTCATCTTGAAATGTATGAAGAAAAAGCCACTCACTAGTAAAAAAATTCTATTTATAGCCACCCATGCCTTCTAAAGATTTATTACATGCTTTAAATGGTTTTATAATCTCATAATTGATTCTAAGTTAAATGTTTTTACATTTT
>NW_018397299.1:200775-200926 GCF_002168275.2 Theobroma umbraticum
AACAAATTGGAATTGAGTGTTGGCCTCAGGAAAGATGAAGAAAAGCTATTCATTAGGAAGAAAAGTCCGTTTGTAGTCACCTATGCCTTCAAAAGCCGTACTACTTGCTTTAAATGGTTTTATAATCTCATAATTGATTTTAAGCTAAATT
>NW_018397299.1:200936-201097 GCF_002168275.2 Theobroma umbraticum
TTTGGTCAAAACAGATTATAATTGAGTGTTTTCCTTGGGAAACATGAAGAAAAGTAATTCATTGACAATAAAAGTCCATTTATAGTCACTCATGCCTTCCAAAGCCTTCTTACTCTGTTTAAATGGTTTTATCAGCTCATAAATAATTTTAAGTTAATTTT
>NW_018397299.1:201107-201185 GCF_002168275.2 Theobroma umbraticum
TATTTAAAATAGATTATATTTGAATGTTTGTCTTGAGATACAGGAGGAAAAAGTCATTCATTAGCAAGAAAAGTCCAT
>NW_018397299.1:201195-201390 GCF_002168275.2 Theobroma umbraticum
GATTAAAATTGAATGTCGACCTCAAGAAACATGAAGAGAAAGCCAATCATTGGTAAGAAAAGTCTATTTGTAGCCACCCATGCTTTTCGAAGCCTTATTGCTTGCTATAAATAGTTTTATAATCTAATAACTGATTTAAAGTCAAATTTTTTTATATTTTTGATTAAAACAGATTATATTTGAATGTCTACCTTG
>NW_018397299.1:201412-201543 GCF_002168275.2 Theobroma umbraticum
TCATTAGCAAGAAAAGTCCATTTATAGTCACCCATGCCTTCGAAAGTCTTATTAGTCGCTTTAAATGGTTTTAGAATCTCATAATTTATTTTAAGTTAATTGTTTTTATAGTTTTAGTTAAAATTGATTAT
>NW_018397299.1:201828-201953 GCF_002168275.2 Theobroma umbraticum
TTTTACAATCTCATAATTGATTTTAAGTTGAATTTTTTTTACAGTTTTGGTTAATATAGATTATAGTTGGGTGTTTGCCTCAAAAAATATGAAGAGAATGTGATTCATTAGCAAGAGAAGTCCAT
>NW_018397299.1:202053-202217 GCF_002168275.2 Theobroma umbraticum
AATTGATTTTAAGTTAAATTTTTTTATATTTTTGGTTAAAGTAGATTATATTTGTATGTTAGCATTGGGAAACAAGAGGAAAAAGCCATTCATTAGCAAGAAAAGTCTACTTATAGTCACCCATGCCTTTCAAAGCCTTATTACTCGCTTTAAATGGTTTTATA
>NW_018397299.1:202676-202835 GCF_002168275.2 Theobroma umbraticum
AAGTCTTATTACTCGCTTTAAATGGTTTTATAAGCTGATAAATGATTTTAAGTTGAATTATTTTTCATTTTTGATCAAAATAGATTATTTTTAAATATTTGCCTTAGAAAATAGGAGGAAAAAGTCATTCATTAGCAAGAATAGTCCATTTATAGTCAC
>NW_018397299.1:202845-203014 GCF_002168275.2 Theobroma umbraticum
CAAAGTCTTATTACACACTTTACATGATTTTATAATCTCATAATTGATTTTAAGCTGAATTATTTTATATTGTTGGTTAAAATATATTAAAATTAAATGTCTACCTTGAGAAACGTGAAGAGAAAGCCAATCATTGGTAAGAAAAGTCTATTTGTAGTCACCCATGCTT
>NW_018397299.1:203030-203206 GCF_002168275.2 Theobroma umbraticum
TTGCTATAAATGGTTTGATAATCTCATAATTGATTTAAAGTCAAAATTTTTTATGCTTTTCGTTAAAACAGATTATATTTAAATATCTACCTTGGGAAATGGGAGGAAAAAGACATTCATTAGCAAGAAAAGTCTATTTATAGTCACCCATGCCTTCGAAAGTCTTATTACTCGCT
>NW_018397299.1:203228-203404 GCF_002168275.2 Theobroma umbraticum
AATTGATTTTAAGTTGAATTTTTTCAAATTTTGGTTAAAATAGATTATAGTTGAATGTTGCCCTCAAGAAACATGAAGAGAATTTGATTCATTGGCAAGGAAAGTCCATTTATAGTTACCAATGCCTTTCAAAACCTTATTACTCGCTTTAAATAGTTTTATAAGCTCATATTTGA
>NW_018397299.1:203414-203541 GCF_002168275.2 Theobroma umbraticum
AATTTTTTTATATTTTTAGTTAAAGCAGATTATATTTGAATGTTTGCCTTGGAAACGAGAGGAAAAAGCCATTCATTCACAAGAAAAGTCCATTTATAAGCACCCATGCCTTCGAAAGCCTTGTTAC
>NW_018397299.1:203641-203943 GCF_002168275.2 Theobroma umbraticum
AATTGAATTTTTTACATTTTTATTTAAAATATACTATAACTGAATGTCTGTCTCAGGAAACATGATGAAAAAGTCATTCATTGACTAGAGAAGTCCATTTATAGTTAGCCACGCCTTCCAAAGCCTTATTACTCGCTTTAATTGATTTTATAATATCATTATTGATTTTAAGTTGAATCTTTTAACATTTTGGTGAAAACAGATTATAATTTAGTGTTTATCTTGAAAAACATGAAGAAATAACCACTCATTCGCAAGAAAAGTCCATTTATAGCCACCAATGCCTTTCAAAGCTTTCTTAC
>NW_018397299.1:203953-204300 GCF_002168275.2 Theobroma umbraticum
TGGTTTTATAATTTCATAATTGATTTTAAGTTGAATTTTTTTACATTTTTGGTCAAAACAAATAAGAATTGAGTGTTAGCCTTGGGAAACATGAAGAAAAATCTATTCATTGGCAAGAAAAGTCCATTTGTAGTCACCCATGCCTTCGGAAGCCTTACTACTTGCTTTAAATGGTTTTATAATCTCATTATTGATTTTAAGTTGAATTTTTCTACATTTTTAGTCAAAACAGATTATAATTGAGCATTTTCATTGAGAAACATTAAGAAAAAGCCATTCATTTGCCAGAAAGGTCTATTTATAGTCATCCATGCCTTTTGAAGCCTTATTACTCGCTTTAAATGGTT
>NW_018397299.1:204310-204439 GCF_002168275.2 Theobroma umbraticum
ATAATTGATTTTAAGTTGAATTTTTTTATATTTTGATTAAAACAGATTATACTTGAATGTTTGTCTTAGAAAACAAGAGGAGAAAGCCATTCATTAGCAAGAAAAGTCCATTTATAGTCACCCATGCCT
>NW_018397299.1:204749-204962 GCF_002168275.2 Theobroma umbraticum
ACAAAGCCAATCATTGGTAAGAAAAGTCTATTTGTAGTCACCCATGCTTTAGGAAGCCTTGTTACTTGCTATAAATGGTTTTATAATCTCATAATTGATTTAAAGTCAAATTTTTTTATACTTTTAGTTAAAACAGATTATATTTGAATATCTACCTTGGGAAATGGGAGGAAAAAGCCATTCTTTAGCAAGAAAAGTCCATTTATAGTCACC
>NW_018397299.1:205040-205233 GCF_002168275.2 Theobroma umbraticum
TTTTTGGTTAAAATATATTATATTTGAATGTTTACCTTGGGAAATAGGAGAAAAAAGCCATTCATCAGCAAGAAAAGTCCATTTATAGTCACCCATGCCTCCTAAAGCCTTATTACTTGCTTTAAATGGTTCTATAATCTTAAGTTGAATTTTTTTACATTTTTAGTTAAAACAGATTAAAATTCAATGTCTA
>NW_018397299.1:205324-205820 GCF_002168275.2 Theobroma umbraticum
TCACCCATGCCTTTGGAAGCCTTATTACTATCTTTAAATGGTTTTAGAATCTCATAATTGATTTTGAGTCAAATTTTTTATATTTTTTATTAAAGCAGATTATATTTGAATGTATACCTTGGAAAACATGAAGAAAAAGCTATTCATTGGCAAGAAAAGTCCATTTGGAGTCACCCATGGCTTGGGAAGCCTCATTACTATCTTTAAATAGTTTTATAATCTCATAATTGATTTTGACTCTAATTTTTTATATTTTTGATTAAAGCAGATTATATTTGAATATATTCCTTGAGAAACATGAAGAAAAGCTATTCATTGGCAAGAAAAGTCTATTTATAGTCACTCAAGCCTTCGAAAGCCTTATTACTTTCTTGAAATGATTTTGCAATCTCATAAAAGATTTTAAGTTGAATTCTTTTACATTTTTGGTTAAAATAGATTATAATTGAGTGTGTGCCTCAAGAAACATGAAGAGAATGTGATTCATTAGCAAGAG
>NW_018397299.1:205830-206071 GCF_002168275.2 Theobroma umbraticum
ATAGTCACCCATGCCTTCTAAAACCTTATTACTCACTTTAAACGGTTTTATAAGCTCATATTTGATTTTAAGTTAAATTTTTTTTATATTTTTACTTAAAATAGATTATATTTAAATGTTTGCATTGGGAAATAAGAGGAAAAATTCATTCATTACCAAGAAAAGTTCATTTATAGCCACCCATGCCTTTCAAAGCCTTATTACTCGCTTTTAATGGTTTTATAAGCTCATAATTGATTTT
>NW_018397299.1:206081-206218 GCF_002168275.2 Theobroma umbraticum
TTTTTACATTTTTGGTTAAAACAGATTACATTTGAATGTTTTCCTTGGGAAACAGGAGAAAAAAACCATTCATTAGCAAGAATAGTCCATTTATAGTCACCCATGCCTTCAAAAGCCTTATTACTTGCTTTAAATGA
>NW_018397299.1:206745-206871 GCF_002168275.2 Theobroma umbraticum
TAAAATTAAATGTCTACATCAAGAAATGTGATGAGAAAGCCAATCATTGGGAAGAAAGTCTATTTTTAGTCACCCATGCCTTTGGAAGTCTTATTACTTGCTATAAATGGTTTTATAATCTCATAA
>NW_018397299.1:206971-207196 GCF_002168275.2 Theobroma umbraticum
ATTTTTTTATATTTTTAGTTAAAACAGATTATATTTGAATGTCTACCTTGGGAATGGGAGGAAAAAGACATTCATTAGCAAGAAAAGTTTATTTATAGTCATCCATGCCTTCAAAAGTCTTATTACTCATTTTATATGGTTTTACAATCTCATAATTGATTTTAAGTTGATTTTTTTTACAATTTTGGTTAAAATAGATTATAGTTGAGTGTTTGCCTCAAGAAA
>NW_018397299.1:207216-207373 GCF_002168275.2 Theobroma umbraticum
TTGGCAAGAGAAGTCCATTTATAGTCACCAATGCCTTCCAAAACCTTATTACTCATTTTAAATGGTTTTATAAGCTTATATTTGATTTTAAATTAAATTTTTTATATTTTTAGTTAAAGTAGATTATATTTGAATGTTTACCTTGGTAAATGGGAGG
>NW_018397299.1:207383-207521 GCF_002168275.2 Theobroma umbraticum
TCATTAGAAAAGTCCATTTATAGCCACCCATGCCTTCGAAAGCCTTGTTACTCTCTTTAAATAGTTTTACAATCTCGTAATAGGTTTTAAGTTGAATTGTTTTTACAATTTTAGTTAAAATAGATTATAATTGAGTGT
>NW_018397299.1:207816-207955 GCF_002168275.2 Theobroma umbraticum
GATTTTAAGTTGAATTCTTTTACATTTTTAATTAAAATAGATTATAATTGAGTGTTTGTCTCAAGAAACGTGAAGAAAACATGATTCATTGGTAAGAAAAGTCCATTTATGGTCACCCATGCCTTTCAAAGACTTATTC
>NW_018397299.1:207965-208089 GCF_002168275.2 Theobroma umbraticum
TAGTTTTATAATCTCATTATTGATTTTAAGTTGAATTTTTTTATATTTTTGGTCAAAATAGATTATAATTTAGTGTTTAGCTCCAAAAACATGAAGAAAAGGTCACTCATTGGCAAAAAAAGTC
>NW_018397299.1:208099-208434 GCF_002168275.2 Theobroma umbraticum
CACCCATGCCTTTCAAAGCCTTATTACTTGCTTGAAATGGTTTTATAAGCTCATATTGGATTTTAAGTTGATTTGTTTCTATTTTTGGTTAAAACAGATTATAATTGAGTTTTTACCTCTAGAAACATGAAGAAAAAGCCATTCATTGGCACAGAAAGTCCATTTATAGTCACCTATGCCTTCCAAAGTCTTATTACCTGCTCTAAATGATTTTTTAATCTAATTATTAATTTTAAGTTAAATCTTTTTACATTTTTTATTAAAGCAAATTAAAATTCAATGTTTATCTCAAGAAACATGATGAACAAGCCATTCATTGGTAAGAAAGGTGCATT
>NW_018397299.1:208534-208680 GCF_002168275.2 Theobroma umbraticum
ACTTAAAATCAATTATGAGATTATAAAACCATTTAAAGATAGAAATAAGGCTTCTAAAGGTATGGACGACTACAAATGCACTTTTCTTGCCAATGAATGTTCATCATGTTTCTTGAGATAGACATTGAATTTTAATCTGTTTTAAT
>NW_018397299.1:208690-208822 GCF_002168275.2 Theobroma umbraticum
AAAAGATTTAACTTAAAATCAATAATGAGATTATAAAACCATTTAAAGCAGATAATAAGGCTTTGGAAGGCATACATGACTATAAATGGACTTTTCATGCCAATGAATGGCTTTTTCTTCATGTTTCTAGAG
>NW_018397299.1:208845-208993 GCF_002168275.2 Theobroma umbraticum
TTTAACCAAAAATAGAAACAAATTCAACTTAAAATCAAATATGAGCTTATAAAACCATTTCAAGCGAGTAATAAGGCTTTGGAAGGCATAGTTTACTATAAATGGACTTTTCATGCCAATGAATGGCTTTTTCTTCATGTTTCTAGAG
>NW_018397299.1:209016-209458 GCF_002168275.2 Theobroma umbraticum
TTTAACCAAAAATAGAAACAAATTCAACTTAAAATCAAATATGAGCTTATAAAATCATTTCAAGTGAGTAATAAGGCTTTGAAAGGCATGGGTGACCATAAATTGACTTTTCTTGCCAATGAATAATGTTTTCTTAAACTTTTCTAAGACAAACACTTAAGTATAATCTGTTTTAACTAAAAATATAAAAGAATTCAACTTAAAATCAAGTATAAGATTGTAAAACCATTTAAAGCGAGTAATAAGGTTTTGAAAGGATTGGGTGACTATAAATAGACTTTTTTGCTGATGAATGGAGTTTTCTCCAATTTCGAAAGGCAAATAGTCAAATATAATCTGTTTTAAATATAAATATAAAAACATTCAACTTAAAATCAATTATGAGCTAATAAAACCATTTAAAGCAAGTAATAAGGCTTTGAAAGGTATGGGTGACTATAAA
>NW_018397299.1:209619-209771 GCF_002168275.2 Theobroma umbraticum
CGAAGGCATGGGTGACTACAAATGGACTTTTCTTGCCAATGAATGGCTTTTTCTACATGTTTCTCAAGGCCAACACTCAATTCCAATTTGTTTTGACTAAAAATGTAAAAAAATTCAACTTAAAAATCAATTATGAGATTATAAAACCATTT
>NW_018397299.1:209988-210285 GCF_002168275.2 Theobroma umbraticum
GCTTTTTTTTAATATTTGTCAAGATGAACACTAAAGTATAATCTGTTTTGACCAAAAATGTAAATAGATTCAACTTAAAATCAATAATGAGATTATAAAACCATTTAAAGCTTGTAATAAAGCTTTGGAAGGCATGTGTGGCTATAAATGGATTTTTCTTATCAATGTGTGGCTTTTTCTTCACTTTTTTCAAGATAAATGCGAAAGTATAATCTGTTTTGACTAAAAATGTAAATCGATTCGACTTAAAATCAATAATGAGATTATAAAACCATTTAAAGCAAGTAATAAGGCTTT
>NW_018397299.1:210456-210616 GCF_002168275.2 Theobroma umbraticum
ATAAAACCATTTAAAGCGTGTAATAAAGCTTTGAAACCCATGAGTGGCTATAAATGGACTTTTCTTGCCAATGAATGGTATTTTCTTCATGTTTTCCAAGGTAAACACTAAATTATAATCTGTTTTCACCAAAATTGTAAAAAGATTCAACTTAAAGTCA
>NW_018397299.1:210626-211205 GCF_002168275.2 Theobroma umbraticum
TATAAAACTATTTAAAGTGAGTAATAAGGCTTTGGAAGGTATAGGTGACTATAAATGCACTTTTCATGCCAATGAATGGCTTTCTCTTCATGTTTCTCGAGGTAAAAAAACAAATATAATCTGTATTAACCAAAAATAGAAAGCAAAATTCAACTTAAAATCAATATATGAGCTTATAAAACTATTTAAAGCAATAATAAAGCTTTGAAAGGCATGAGTGACCATAAATAGACTTTTCTAGCCAAAGAATGGCTTTTTCTTTATGTTTTCCAAGGTAAACGCTCAATTATAATCTGTTTTAACTAAAAATATAAAACAAATCAACTTAAAATCAATTATGAGATTATGATACCATTTAAAGCATGTAATAAAGCTTTGGAAGGCATGGGCGGCTATAAATAGACTTTTCTTACCAATGAGTGGCTTTTATTGTTGTTTTTCAAGATAAACACTAAAGTATAACCTTTTTGACTAAAAATGTAAAAAGATTCAACTTAAAATCAATAATGAGCTTATAAAACTATTTAAAACGAGTAATAAGGCCTTGGAAGGCATGGGTGACTATAAATGAACCTTTCT
>NW_018397299.1:211231-211348 GCF_002168275.2 Theobroma umbraticum
TTTCCCAAGGCAAACATTCAAATATAATCTGTTTTGACCAAAAATGTAAAAAGATTCAATTTTAAATCAATAATGAGATAATAAAACAATTTAAAGCGAGTAATAAGGCTTTGAAAG
>NW_018397299.1:211607-211742 GCF_002168275.2 Theobroma umbraticum
TGGGTGACTATAAATGGACTTTTCTTGCTAATAAATGGCTTTTTCCTCCTGTTTTCCAAGGTAGAGATCAAATATAATCTATTTTAACGAAAAATATAAAAAAATTCAACTTCAAATCAATTATGAGATTATAAA
>NW_018397299.1:211842-211990 GCF_002168275.2 Theobroma umbraticum
AATTTAGTGTTTAGCTCAAAAAACATGAAGAAAAAGCTACTCATTGGCAAGAAAGTCTATTTATAGCCACCCATGCCTTTCAAAGCTTTATTAAACGCTTTAAATGGTTTTATAATCTCATAATTGATTTTAAGTTGAATTTTTTTAC
>NW_018397299.1:212196-212334 GCF_002168275.2 Theobroma umbraticum
TTTTATAATCTCATAATTAATTTTAAGCTAAATATTTTTATATTTTTGGTCAAAACAGATTATAATTGAGCATTGTCCTTAGGAAACATGAAGAAAAGTCCATTCATTGGTAAGAGAAGTCCATTTATAGTCACCCAT
>NW_018397299.1:212344-212521 GCF_002168275.2 Theobroma umbraticum
GCCTTATTACTCGCTTTAAATGATTTTATTATCTCATTATTGATTTTAAGTTGAACCTTTTTATATATTTGGTCAAAACAGATTATACTTTAGTGTTTATCTTGAAAAACATGAAAAAAAAGTCACTCATTGGTAAGAAAAGTCCATTTATAGTCACCCATACCTTCGAAAGCCTTA
>NW_018397299.1:212799-212917 GCF_002168275.2 Theobroma umbraticum
AATGGTTTTGCAACCTCATAATTTATTTTAAGTAGAATTTTTTTACATTTTTAGCTAAAATAGTTTATAATTGAGTGTTTGCCTCAAGAAACATGAAAAGAACATGATTCATTGGCAA
>NW_018397299.1:213017-213158 GCF_002168275.2 Theobroma umbraticum
AAGTAATAAGGCTTTGAAGGGCATGGGTAACCATAAATGGACTTTTCTCGCTAACGAATCATGTTTTTTTCATATTTCTTGAGACAAACACTCAATTATAATCTTTTTTAACTAAAAATGTAAAAGAATTCAACTTAAAAT
>NW_018397299.1:213168-213236 GCF_002168275.2 Theobroma umbraticum
ATTGTAAAACCCTTTAAAGCGAGTAATAAGGTCTTGAAAGAAATGGGTGACTATAAATGGACTTTTCT
>NW_018397299.1:213246-213336 GCF_002168275.2 Theobroma umbraticum
TGGCTTTTTCCTCCTATTTCCCAAGGAAAACATTCAAATATAATCTGTTTTAACCAAAAATATAAAAAAAATTCAACTTAAAATCAATTA
>NW_018397299.1:213346-213505 GCF_002168275.2 Theobroma umbraticum
AAATCATTTAAAGCAAGTAATAAGGCTTTGAAAAGCATGGGTGACTATAAATAGACTTTTCTTGCCAATGAATCACATTCTCTTCATGTTTCTTAACGCAATCACTCAATTATAATCTATTTTAACTAAAACTCTAAAAAAAATTCAACTTAAAATCAA
>NW_018397299.1:213515-213656 GCF_002168275.2 Theobroma umbraticum
ATAAAACTATTTAAAGCGACTAACAAGGCTTTTGAAGGCATGGGTGGCTATAAATGGACTTTTCTTGCTAATGAATGGCTTTTTCCTTCCATTTTTCAAGGTAAACATTCAAATGTAATCTGTTTTAACCTAAAAAATAAA
>NW_018397299.1:213666-213863 GCF_002168275.2 Theobroma umbraticum
CTTCAAATCAATTAGAAGAATATTAAACCATTAAAAGCAAGTAATAAGGCTTCTGAAGGCATGAGTGATTAGAAATAGACGTTTATTGCCAATGGATGGCTTTTGGATCATGTTTCCTAAACGAGACATTCAATTTTAATATATTTTAACAAAAAATTTAAAAAAATTCAACTTAAAATTAATTATGAGATTATAAA
>NW_018397299.1:213898-214007 GCF_002168275.2 Theobroma umbraticum
TGGGTGACTATAAATGGACTTTTCTTGCCAATAAATGGCTTTCTCTTCATGTTTTCCAAGGAACACTCAAGTATAATCTGTCTTGACAAAAAAAGTTAAAAAATTCAAC
>NW_018397299.1:214017-214132 GCF_002168275.2 Theobroma umbraticum
TAATGGGATCATAAAACCATTTAAAGCAAGTAGTAAGTCTTCTAAAGGCATGGGTAACTCTAAATGGACTTTTCTTGCCAATGAATGGCTTTTTCCTCATGTTTCCCAAGGCCAA
>NW_018397299.1:214232-214366 GCF_002168275.2 Theobroma umbraticum
ACAGATTATAATTGAGTGTTTTCCTTGGAAAACGTGAAGAAAAAGCCATTCATTAGCAAGAAAAGTCCATTTATAACCACCCATGCCTTCCAAAGCTTTATTACGTACTTTAAATGGTTTTATAATCTCATAAT
>NW_018397299.1:214376-214536 GCF_002168275.2 Theobroma umbraticum
TTGAATTTTTTTACATTTTTGGTCAAAAAATTTAGAATTGAGTGTTGACCTTGGGAAACATGAGGAAAAAGCCATTCATTGGTAAGAAAAGTCTATTTAGAGTCACCCATGCCTTTGGAAGCCTTACTACTTGCTTTAAATGGTTTTATGATCCCATTAT
>NW_018397299.1:214546-214694 GCF_002168275.2 Theobroma umbraticum
TTGAATTTTTTAACTTTTTTTGTCAAGACAGATTATAATTGAGTGTTCCTTGGAAAACATGAAGAGCAAGCCATTTATTGTTAAGAAAAGTCCATTTATAGTCACTCATGCCTTTGAAAGCCTTATTGCTCACTATAAATAGTTTTAT
>NW_018397299.1:214704-214886 GCF_002168275.2 Theobroma umbraticum
TTAATTTTAAGTTGAATTTTTTTACATTTTTTGTTAAAATATATTAAAATTGAATGTCTGGTTTAGGAAACATGATCCAAAAGCCATCCATTGGCAATAAACGTCTATTTCGAATCACTCATGCCTTCGGAAGCCTTATTACTTGCTTTTAATGGTTTAATATTCTTCTAATTGATTTGAAG
>NW_018397299.1:214896-215039 GCF_002168275.2 Theobroma umbraticum
TTTATTTTTTAGGTTAAAACAGATTACATTTGAATGTTTACCTTGAAAAATGGGAGGAAAAAGCCATTCATTAGCAAGAAAAGTCTATTTATAGCCACCCATACCTTCGAAAGCCTTGTTAGTCGCTTTAAATAGTTTTATAA
>NW_018397299.1:215049-215159 GCF_002168275.2 Theobroma umbraticum
GATTTTAAGTTGAATTTTTTTTAGAGTTTTGGTTAAAATAGATTATAATTGAGTGATTGCCTCAAGAAACATGAAGAGAATGTGATTCATTGGCAAGAGAAGTCCATTTA
>NW_018397299.1:215447-215676 GCF_002168275.2 Theobroma umbraticum
ACTCGCTTTACATGGTTTTATAATCTCATAATTGATTTTAAGTTGAATTTTTTTTACAGTTTTCATTAAAATAAATTATAATTGAGTGTTTGCCTCAAGAAACATGAAGAAAATGTGATTCATTGGCTAGAGAAGTCCATTTATAGTCACCCATGTCTTACAAAGCCTTATTACTCGGTATAAATGGCTTTATAAGTTCATAATTAATTTTAAGTTGAATTTTTTTATA
>NW_018397299.1:215686-215850 GCF_002168275.2 Theobroma umbraticum
AAACAGATTATATTTGAATGTTTTCCTTGGGAAACAGGAGGAAAAAACCATTCATTAGCAAGAAAAGTCTATTTATAGTCACCCATTCCTTTCAAGACCTTATTACTCGTTTTAAAGGGTTTTACAATCTTATAATTGATTTTAAGTTGAATTCTTTTACATTT
>NW_018397299.1:216091-216258 GCF_002168275.2 Theobroma umbraticum
TTTGGTCAAAACAGATTATAATTTAGTGTTTAGCTCAAAAAACATGAAGAAAAAGCCATTCATTGGCAAGAAAGTCTATTTATAGCCACCCATGCCTTTTAAAGCTTTATTAAATGCTTTAAATGGTTTTATAATCTCATAATTGATTTTAAGTTGAATTTTTTTAC
>NW_018397299.1:216327-216456 GCF_002168275.2 Theobroma umbraticum
TTTTATAATCTCATAATTAATTTTAAGCTAAATATTTTTATATTTTTGGTCAAACAGATTATAATTGAGCATTTTCCTTGAGAAACATGAAGAAAAAGCCATTCATTGGTAAGAAAAGTCCATTTATAG
>NW_018397299.1:216476-216624 GCF_002168275.2 Theobroma umbraticum
CTTATTACTCGCTTTAAATGGTTTTATTATCTCATTATTGATTTTAAGTTGAACCTTTTTACATATTTGGTCAAAACAGATTATACTTTAGTGTTTATCTTGAAAAACATGAAAACAAAGTCACTCATTGGTAAGAAAAGTCCATTTA
>NW_018397299.1:216634-216829 GCF_002168275.2 Theobroma umbraticum
TGCCTTCGAAAGCGTTATTACTTGCTTGAAATGGTTTTACAATCTCGTAATTGATTTTAGGTTAATTTTTTTTACATTTTTGGTTAAAATCAATTATAATAAAGTGTTTGCCTCAAGAAACATGAAGAGAGCATGATTCACTGGCAAGAGAAGTCTATTTAGAGTCATCCATACCTTCCAAAGCCTTATTATTCG
>NW_018397299.1:217086-217296 GCF_002168275.2 Theobroma umbraticum
TTATAAGGTCATAATTGATTTTAAGTTGAATTTTTTTATATTTTTGGTTAAAACTGATTATATGTGAATGTTTTCCTTGAGAAACAAGAGGAAAAAGCCATTCATTAGCAAGAAAAGTCGATTTATAGTCACCCATTCCTTCCAAGACCTTATTATTCGCTTTAAAGGGTTTTTCAATCTTATAATTGATTTTAAGTTGAATTCTTTTAC
>NW_018397299.1:217520-217780 GCF_002168275.2 Theobroma umbraticum
TAAATAGTTTTATAATCTCATTATTGATTTTAAGTTGAATATTTTTACATTTTTCATCAAAACAAATTGGAATTTAGTGTTGGCCTGGGGAAACATGAAGAAAAAGCCATTCATTGGCAAGAAAAGCCCATTTGTAGTCACACATACCTTTGAAAGCCTTACTACACGTTTTATATGGTTTTATAATCTCATAATTGATTTTAAGATGAATTGTTTTACATTTTTGGTCAAAAAAAATTAGAATTGAGTGTTGGCCTTGG
>NW_018397299.1:217932-218109 GCF_002168275.2 Theobroma umbraticum
AGACAGATTATAATTGAGTGTTCCTTGAGAAACATGAAGAAAAAACCATTCATTGGCAAGAAATTTCCATTTATAGTCACTCATGCCTTTGAAAGCCTTATTGCTCGCTTTAAATGACTTTAGAATCTCATAATTAATTTTAAGTTAAATTTTTTTACATTTTTTGTTAAAATATAT
>NW_018397299.1:218277-218621 GCF_002168275.2 Theobroma umbraticum
TTATTACTTGCTTAAAAATGGTTTAACAATCTTCTAATTGTTTTGAAGTCAAATATTTTTATAGTTTTGGTTAAAACAGATTAAATTTGAATGTTGACCTTGGGAAATGGGTTGAAAAAGCCATTCATTAGGAAGAAAATTCCATTTATAGCCACCAATGCCTTCGAAAGCCTTGTTAGTCGCTTTAAATGGTTTTACAAACTCATAATTGATTTTAAGTTAATTTTTTTTACAGTTTAGGTTAAAATAGATTATAATTGAGTGTTTTCCTCAAGAAACATGATGAGAATGTGATTTATTGGCAAAAGAAGTCCATTTAGAGTCACCCATGCTTTCTAAAGCCT
>NW_018397299.1:218631-218783 GCF_002168275.2 Theobroma umbraticum
TTTAAATGGTTTTATAAGCTCATAATTGATTGTAAGTTAAATTTTTTTATAGTTTTAGTTAAAACAGATTATATTTAAATGTTTGCCTGGGGAAACGGGAGGAAAAAGCCATTCATTAGCAAAAAAAGTCCATTTATAGTCACACATTCCTT
>NW_018397299.1:218883-219093 GCF_002168275.2 Theobroma umbraticum
TAAATGGATTTATAATCTCATAATTGATTTTAAGTTTAATTTTTTTACATTTTTGATCAAAAAAAATTGGAATTGAGTGTTGCCCTTGAGAAACGTGAAGAAAAAACCATTCATTTTCAAGAAAAGTCCATTTGTAGTTACTCATACCTTCGAAAGCCTAACTACTTGCTTTAAATGGTTTTACAATCTCATAATTGATTTTAAGCTAAA
>NW_018397299.1:219559-219722 GCF_002168275.2 Theobroma umbraticum
TTATTACTCGCCTTAAATGATTTTATAATTTCATAATTAATTTTAAGTTGAATTTTTTTTACATTTTTTGTTAAAATATACTAAAATTGAATGTCTAGTTTAGGAAACATGATCGAAAAGCTATCCATTGGCAATAAACGTCCATTTCTAATCACTCATGCCT
>NW_018397299.1:219732-219806 GCF_002168275.2 Theobroma umbraticum
TATTACTTGCTTTAAATGGTTTAATAATCTTCTAATTGATTTGAAATCAGATTTTTTTATATTTTTGATTAAAA
>NW_018397299.1:219816-220071 GCF_002168275.2 Theobroma umbraticum
TTGAATGTCTACCTTGGGAAACAGGAGGAGAAAGCTATTCATTGGCAAGAAAAGTCTATTTATAGCCACCCATGCCTTCAAAAGCCTTGTTAGTCACTTTAAATAGTTTTACAATCTCATAATTGACTTTAAGTTTAATGTTTTTACAGTTTTGGTTAACATAGATTATAGATGAGTGTTTTCCACATGAAACATGAAGAAACTGTGATTCATTGGCAAGAGAAGTCCATTTATAGTCACCTATGCTTTCCAAAG
>NW_018397299.1:220312-220434 GCF_002168275.2 Theobroma umbraticum
ACCTTATTACTCGCTTTAAAGGGTTTTACAATCTTATAATTGATTTTAAGTTGATTTCTTTTGAATTTTTAGTTAAAACAGATTATAATTGAGTATTTGTCTTGAGAAACATGAAGAAAACA
>NW_018397299.1:220444-220552 GCF_002168275.2 Theobroma umbraticum
GCAAGAAAAGTCCATTTATGGTCACCTATGCCTTTTAAAGCCTTATTACTCGCTTTAAATGTTTTTATAATCTCATTATTGATTTTAAGTTGAATCTTTTTACATTTT
>NW_018397299.1:221205-221314 GCF_002168275.2 Theobroma umbraticum
AAAGTTCATTTATAGTCACCCAAGCCTTCTAAAGCCTTATTACTCACTTTAAATGATTTTATTGTCTCATTATAGATTTTAAGTTCAATCTTTTTACATATTTGGTCAA
>NW_018397299.1:221324-221476 GCF_002168275.2 Theobroma umbraticum
ACGTTAGTGTTTATCTTGAAAAGCATAAAGAAAAAGCTACTCATTGGTAAAAACAAGTCCATTTATAGCCACCCATGCCTTCCAAAGCTTTATTACATGCTTTAAATGATTTTTTAATCTCATAATTGATTTTAAGTTGAATATTTTTACAT
>NW_018397299.1:221576-222275 GCF_002168275.2 Theobroma umbraticum
AAAACAATTCAACTTAAAATCAATAATGCGATTATAAAACCATTTAAAGCAAGTAGTAAGGCGTTCGGGGGCATGGGTGACTACAAATGGACTTTTCTTGCCAATGAATAGCTTTTTCCTCATGTTTCCCAAGTCCAACACTCAAATCTAATTTATTTTGACCAAAAATGTAAAAATATTAAACTTCAAATCAATTATGAGATTAAAAAATGATTTAAAGAGTGTAACAAAGCTTTGGAAGGCATGGGTAGCTATAAATGGACTTTTCTTACCAATGAGTGACTTTTTCTTCAATTTTTTCAGGATAAACACTAATGTAAAAAGATTCAACTTAAAATCTATAATGAGACAATAAAACCATTTAAAGCGAGTAATAAGGCTTTGGAAGGCATGGGTGACTCTAAATGAACTTTTCTTGCCAATGAATGGCTTTCTCTTCTGGTTTCCTAAGGAAAATGTTCAATTATAATCTGTTTTGACTAAAAATGTAGAACAATTTAGCTTAAAATCAATTATGAGATTGCAAAACCATTTAAAGCAGGTAGTAAGGCTTTCGAAGGCATTGGTGACTATAAGTGGACTTTTCTTGCCAATGAATGGCTTTTTCCTCATGTTTCCCAGGTCCACCACTCAAATCTAATTTGTTTTGACCAAAAATGTAAAAATATTCAACTTAAAATCAATTATGAGATTAAAAAA
>NW_018397299.1:222623-222999 GCF_002168275.2 Theobroma umbraticum
TTTGGAAGGCATGGGTGGCTATAAATGGAGTTTTCTTGCCAATGAATGGATTTTTCTTCATGTTCCCTAAGAAAAACACTCAATGATAATCTGTTTTGACTAAAAACATAAAAAAATTTAGCTTAAAATCAATTATGAGATGATAAAACCATTTAAAGCAAGTAGTAAGGCTTTCGAAGGCATGGATGATTACAAATGGACTTTTCTTGCCAATGAATGGCTTTTTCTTCATGTTTCCCAAGGCCAACACTGAATTCCAATTTGTTTTGACCAAAAATGTAAAATAATTCAACTTAAAATCAATAATGAGATTATAGAACCATTTAAAGCATGTAATAAAGTTTTGGATGGCATGGGTGGCTATAAATGGACTTTT
>NW_018397299.1:223009-223192 GCF_002168275.2 Theobroma umbraticum
AATGGCTTTTTCTTCATGTTTCCCAAGGAACACTAAATTATAATCTGTTTTGACAAAAAATATAAAAAAATTCAACTTAAAATCAGTAAAGAGATTATAAAACCATTTAAAGCAAGTAGTAAAGCTTTTAAAGGCATGGGTGACTACAAATAGACTTTTTTTTACCTAGGAATGGCTTTTTCT
>NW_018397299.1:223384-223680 GCF_002168275.2 Theobroma umbraticum
AATCAATTATGAAATTATAAAACCATTTAAAGCAACTAGTTAGGCTTTCGAAGGCATGGGTGACTACAAATGGACTTTTCTTTCCAGTGAATGGCTTTTTCTTCACATTTCCCAAGGCCAACACTCAATTCCAATTTGTTTTGATCAAAAATGTAAAAGAATTGAACTCAAAATCAATCATGACATTATAAAACCATTTAAAGCATGTAATAAGCTTTGGAAGGCATAGGTGGCTATAAATAGACTTTTCTTGCCAATGAGTGGCTTTTTCTTCATGTTTTTGGAGCAAAACACTA
>NW_018397299.1:223699-223834 GCF_002168275.2 Theobroma umbraticum
TAAAAATGTAAAAAGATTCAACTTAAAATCAATAATGAGATTATAAAACCATTTGAAGCGAGTAATAAGGCTTTGAAAGGTATGGGTGACCATAAATGGACTTTTCTTGCCAATGAATTATGCTTTCTTCATGTT
>NW_018397299.1:224141-224293 GCF_002168275.2 Theobroma umbraticum
AAGGAATGTGTGACTATAAATGGACTTTTTTTGCTAATGAATGGCTTTTTCCTCTCGTTTCCCTAGGCAAACATTTAAATATAATCTGTTTTAACTAAAACTATAAAAAAATTCAACTTACAATCAATTATGAGCTTATAAAACCATTTAAA
>NW_018397299.1:224303-224643 GCF_002168275.2 Theobroma umbraticum
AGGCTTTAGAAAGCATGGGTGACTCTAAATGGACTTCTCTTGCCAATAAATCACATTCTCGTCATGTTTCTTGAGGAAAACACTCAATTATAATCTATTTTAACCTAAACTATAAAAAAAATTAACTTAAAATCAATTATGAGTTTGTAAAACCATTTAAAGTGACTAACAAGGCTTTCGAAGGCATTGGTGGCTATAAATGGAATTTTCTTGCTAATGAATGGCTTTTTCCTCCCATTTCCCAAGGTCAACATTCAAATTTAATCTTTTTTAACCAAAACTATAAAAAAAATTTGACTTCAAAACAATTAGAAGATTGTTAAACCATTTTTAAGCAAGT
>NW_018397299.1:224845-224994 GCF_002168275.2 Theobroma umbraticum
TTTTAACAAAAAATGTAAAAACATTTAACTTAAAATTAATTATGAGATTCTAAAGCCATTTAAAGCGAGCAATAAGGCTTTCGAAGGCATGAGTGACTATAAATGGACATTTCTTGCTAATGAATGGTTTTTTCTTCATGTTTCTCAAG
>NW_018397299.1:225004-225708 GCF_002168275.2 Theobroma umbraticum
TTATAATCTGTCTTGACAAAAAATGTAAAACAGTTCAACTTAAAATCAATAATGGGATCGTAAAACCATTTAAAGCAAGTAGTAAGGCTTCCAAAGGCATGGGTGACTACAAATGGACTTTTCTTGCCAATGAATGGCTTTTTCCTCATGTTTCCCAAGGCCAACACTCAATTCTAATTTGTTTTGACCAAAAATGTAAAAAACTTCATCTTAAAATCAATTATGAGATTATAAAACCATTTAAAGCAAGTAGTAAGGCTTTCGAAGGCATGGGTGACTACAAGTGGACGTTTCTTTCCAATGAATGGCTTTTTCTTCATGTTTCCCAAGGCCAACACTCAATTCCAATTTTTTTTGATAAAAAATGTAAATAAATTGAACTTAAAATCAATTATGAGATTATAAAAACATTTAAAGCGTGTAATAAAGCTTTGGAAGGCTTGGATGGCTAGAAATGGACTTTTCTTGAGAATGAGTGACTTTTTCTTCATGTTTTTGGAGCTAAACAATAAATTATAATCTGTTTTAATAAAAAATGTAAAAAGATTCAACTTAAAATCAATAATGAGATTATAAAACCATTTAAAGCGAGTAATAAGGCTTTGGAAGGTATGGATGACCATAAATGGACTTTTCTTGCCAATGAATAGCTTTTTCTTCACGTTTCTTAAGGCAAAAAGTCAATTATAATCTGTTTTAACCAA
>NW_018397299.1:225718-225798 GCF_002168275.2 Theobroma umbraticum
AAAATCAACTTAAAATCAAATATGAGCTTACAAAACCATTTAAAGCGAGTAATAAGGCTTTGGAAGGCATGGATGACTAT
>NW_018397299.1:225808-225914 GCF_002168275.2 Theobroma umbraticum
CTCTTGCCAGTGAATCATGTTCTTTTCATGTTTATTGAGGTAAGTACTCAATTATAATTTATTTTAACTAAAAATGTAATCAAATTCAACTTAAAATCAATTATGA
>NW_018397299.1:225924-226136 GCF_002168275.2 Theobroma umbraticum
CCATTTAAAGCGAGTAATAAGACTTTGGAAGGCTTTGGAAAGTGTGGATGACTCTAAATGGACTTCTCTTTCCAGTGAATCACGTTCTATTCATATTTCTTAAGGCAAACACTCTATTATAATTGATTTTAACCAAAAATGTAAAAACAATTTAACACAAAATCAATTATGAGATTGCAAAACCATTTCAAGCAAGTAATAAGGCTTTCGAA
>NW_018397299.1:226387-226529 GCF_002168275.2 Theobroma umbraticum
TGAGGCAAACACTCTATTATAATTGATTTTAACCAAAAATGTAAAAAAATTCAATTTAAGATCAATTATGAGATTGTAAAACCATCTCAAGCAAGTAATAAGGCTTTCGAAGGCATGAGTGACTATAAATGGACTTTTCTTG
>NW_018397299.1:226805-227026 GCF_002168275.2 Theobroma umbraticum
TTCCATCATGTTTCTTGAGGTGGACATTGAATTTTAATCTGTTTTAATAAAAAAATGTAAAAAGTTCAACTTAAAATCAATTATTAGATAATAAAACTATTAAAAGCGAGTAATAAGGCTTTAGAAGGCATGGGTGTCTATAAATGGACTTTTCTTGTCAATGAATGGCTTTTTCTTCACATTTTCCAAAAAAAACACTCAATTATAATCTGTTTTCACTA
>NW_018397299.1:227036-227134 GCF_002168275.2 Theobroma umbraticum
AAAAAATTCAACTTAAAATCAATAATGGGATTATAGAACCATTTGAAGCAAGTGGTTAGGCTTTCGAAGGCATGGGTGATTACAAATGGACTTTCTTG
>NW_018397299.1:227144-227356 GCF_002168275.2 Theobroma umbraticum
GCTTTTTTTTCACATTTCCCTAGGCCAACACTCAATTCCAATTTATTTTGATCAAAAATGGAAAAAAGTGAACTTAAAATCAATTATGAAATTATAAAACCATCTAAAGCGTGTAAAAAAGCTTTGGAAGGCATGGGTGGCTATAAACGGACTTTTCCTGCCAATGAGTGGCTTTTTCTTCATGTTTTTGGAGCTAAACAATAAATTATAAT
>NW_018397299.1:227469-227653 GCF_002168275.2 Theobroma umbraticum
ATAAGGCTTTAAAAGGCATGGGTGACCATAAATGGACTTTTCTTGCCAATGAATGGCCTTTTCTTCATGTTTCCCAAGGAACACTCAATTATAATCTGTTTTAACAAAAAATGTAAAAAAATTCAACTTTAAATCAATAATGAGATTATAAAACCATTTAAAGCAAGTAGTAAAGCTTCCGAAG
>NW_018397299.1:227800-228055 GCF_002168275.2 Theobroma umbraticum
ATGTTTCCCAAGGCCAACACTCAATTCTAATTTGTTTTGGCCAAAAATGTAAAAGACTTTAACTTAAAATCAATTATAAGATTATAAAACCATTTAAAGCAAGTAGTTAGGCTTTCGAAGGAATGGGTGACTACAAATGGACTTTTCTTGCCAATGAATGGCTTTTTCTTCACATTTCCCTAGGCCAACACTCAATTCCAATTTGTTTTGATTAAAAATGTAAAACAATTGAACTTAAAATCAATTATGAAATTA
>NW_018397299.1:228065-228209 GCF_002168275.2 Theobroma umbraticum
TAAAGCGTGTAATAAAGCTTTGGAAAGCATGGGTGGCTATAAATGGACTTTTCATGCCAATGAGTGGCTTTTCCTTCACCTTGTTAGAGCTAAACAATAAATTATAAACTGTTTTGACCAAAAATGTAAAAAGATTCAACTTAA
>NW_018397299.1:228219-228296 GCF_002168275.2 Theobroma umbraticum
GAGATTATAAACCATTTAAAGCGAGTAATAAGGCTTTGAAGGGCATGGGTGACCATAAATGGACTTTTCTTGCAAAT
>NW_018397299.1:228306-228437 GCF_002168275.2 Theobroma umbraticum
GTCTTCATGTTTCCCAAGGAACACTCAATTATAATCTGTTTTTGACAAAAAAATGTAAAAAATTGCAACTTAAAATTAATAATGAGATTATAAAACCATTTAAAGCAAGTAGTAAAGCTTCTGAAGGCATG
>NW_018397299.1:228742-228910 GCF_002168275.2 Theobroma umbraticum
TTAAAGCGTGTAATAAAGCTTTGGAAGGCATGGGTGGCTATAAATGGACTTTTCATGCCAATGGGTGGCTTTTTCTTCACTTTTTTGGAGCTAAACACTAAATTATAATCTGTCTTGACCAAAAATGTAAAAAGATTCAACTTAAAATCAATAATGAGATTATAAAAC
>NW_018397299.1:229010-229113 GCF_002168275.2 Theobroma umbraticum
CTTGCTAATGAATCACTTTTCCATCATGTTTCTTGAGGTGGACATTGAATTTTACTCTGTTTTAATCAAAAATGTAAAAATTTCAACTTAAAATCAATTATGA
>NW_018397299.1:229123-229355 GCF_002168275.2 Theobroma umbraticum
CCATTTAAAGCGAGTAATAAGGCTTTAAAAGGCATGGGTGTCTATAAATGGACTTTTCTTTTCAATGAATGGCTTTTTCTTCACATTTCCGAAGGAAAACACTCAATTATAATCTGTTTTCACTAAAAATGTAAAAAACCTTCAACTTAAAATCAATAATGGGATTATAAAACCATTTAAAGCAAGTAGTTAGGCTTTCGAAGGCATGGGTGATTACAAATGGACTTTCTTG
>NW_018397299.1:229365-229536 GCF_002168275.2 Theobroma umbraticum
GCTTTTTTTTCACATTTCCCTAGGCCAACACTCAATTCCAATTTGTTTTGATCAAAAATGTAAAAAACTGAACTTAAAATCAATTATGAAATTATAAAACCATCTAAAGTGTGTAAAAAAGCTTTGGAAGGCATGGGTGGCTATAAACGGACTTTTCTTGCCAATGAGTGG
>NW_018397299.1:229686-229904 GCF_002168275.2 Theobroma umbraticum
AATAATGAGATTATAAAACCATTTAAAGTGAGTAATAAGGCTTTGAAAGGCATGAGTGACCATAAATGGACATTTCTTGCCAATGAATGGCTTTTTCTTCATGTTTCTCAAGGAACACTCAATTATAATCTGTTTTGACAAAAAATGTAAAAAAATTTAACTTCAAATCAATAATGAGATTATAAAACCATTTAAAGCAAGTAGTAAAGCTTCCGAAG
>NW_018397299.1:230047-230269 GCF_002168275.2 Theobroma umbraticum
AAATGTAAAAAACTTTAGCTTAAAATCAATTATGAGATTATAAAACCATTTAAAGTAAGTAGTTAGGCTTTCGAAGGCATGAGTGATTACAAATGGACTTCTCTTGCCAATGAATGGCTTTTTCTTCACATTTTCCTAGGCCAACACTCAATTTCTATTTTTTTTGATTAAAAATGTAAAACAATTAAACTTAAAATCAATTATGAAATTATAAAACCATTT
>NW_018397299.1:230574-230682 GCF_002168275.2 Theobroma umbraticum
TGTAAAAAGATTCAACTTAAAATCAATAATGAGATTATAAACCATTTAAAGCGATTAATAAGGCTTTGAAAGGCATGGGTGACCATAAATGGACTTTTCTTGCAAATG
>NW_018397299.1:230692-230811 GCF_002168275.2 Theobroma umbraticum
TCTTCATGTTTCCCAAGGAACACTCAATTATAATCTATTTTTGATAAAAAAATGTAAAAACTTGCAACTTAAAATCAATAATGAGATTATAAAACCATTTAAAGCAAGTAGTAAAGCTT
>NW_018397299.1:230964-231140 GCF_002168275.2 Theobroma umbraticum
AAAACCGTTTAAAGCGTGTAATAAAGCTTTGGAAGGCATGGGTGGCTATAAATGAACTTTTCATGCCAATGGGTGGCTTTTTCTTCACTTTTTTGGAGGTAAACACTAAATTATAATCTGTCTTGACCAAAAATATAAAAAGATTCAACTTAAAATCAATAATGAGATTATAAAAC
>NW_018397299.1:231362-231561 GCF_002168275.2 Theobroma umbraticum
ATATAAAAGAATTCAACTTAAAATCAAATATGAGCTTATAAAACCATTTAAAGCTAGTAATAAGGCTTTGGAAGGTATGGATGACAATAGATGGACTTTTCTTACCAATGAATCATGTTCTCTCCATGTTTCTTGAGCCAAACATTCAATTATAATCTATTTTATCAAAAAACATAAAAGAATTCAAGTTAAAATCAAT
>NW_018397299.1:231855-232074 GCF_002168275.2 Theobroma umbraticum
GCATGGGTGACTATAAATGGACTTTTCTTGCCAATGAATAGCTTTTTCTTCATGCTTCCCAAGGTAGACATTCAAATATAATATGTTTTAACGAAAAATAGAAAAAAATTTGGCTTAAAATCAATTATGAGATTACAAAATCATTTAAAGATATTAATAAGGCTTTCAAAGGCATTGGTGATTACAAATGCACTTTTCTTGCCAATGAATAACTTTTTT
>NW_018397299.1:232084-232317 GCF_002168275.2 Theobroma umbraticum
CGTTGAATTTTAATCTGTTTTAAGAAGAAATGTAAAAAGATTCAACTTAAAATGAATAATGACATTATAAAACTATTTAAAGCGAGTACTAAGGCTTTGGAAGGCATAGGTGACTATAAATAGACTTTTTATGCCAATGAATGGCTTTTTCTTCATGTTTCTCAAGGAAAAAACTCAATTATAATCTGTTTTAACTAAAAATAGAAAACTATTCAACTTAAAATCAAATATGA
>NW_018397299.1:232327-232517 GCF_002168275.2 Theobroma umbraticum
CCATTTAAAGTGAGTAATAAAGTGTTGAAAGGCATGGGTGACTATAAATAGACTTCTCTTGCCCATGAATCACGTTCTTTTCTTGTTTCTTGAGGCAAACACTCAATTATAATCTATTTTAACCAAAAAAGTAAACAAATTCAACTTAAAGTCAGTTATGAGATTGCAAAACCATTTAAAGCGAGTAATA
>NW_018397299.1:232537-232686 GCF_002168275.2 Theobroma umbraticum
AGGTATGGATGACCATAAATGGACTTCTCTTGCCAATGAATCATGTTCTCTTCATGTTTCTTGGGGCAAACACTCAATTATAATCTATTTTAACTAAAACGTAAAAGAATTCATGTTAAAATCAATTATGAGATTGTAAAACTATTTGA
>NW_018397299.1:232786-232902 GCF_002168275.2 Theobroma umbraticum
TTGATTTTAACCAAAAATGTAAAAAAATTCAACTTAAGATCAATTATGAGATTGTAAAGCCATCTCAAGTAAGTAATAAGGCTTTTGAAGACATGGGTGACTATAAATCGACTTTT
>NW_018397299.1:232912-233014 GCF_002168275.2 Theobroma umbraticum
AATAGCTTTTTCTTCATGTTTCCCAAGGTAGACATTCAAATATAGTCTGTTTTAACCAAAAATATAAAACAATTGAGCTTAAAATCAATTATGAGATTATAA
>NW_018397299.1:233024-233113 GCF_002168275.2 Theobroma umbraticum
AGATAGCAATAAGGCTTCCAAAGGTATGGGTGACTACAAATGGATTTTTCTTGCCAATGAATCAATTTTTCATCATGTTTCTTAAGGTA
>NW_018397299.1:233123-233191 GCF_002168275.2 Theobroma umbraticum
TTTAATCTGTTTTAATCAAAAATACAAAAAGTTCAACTTAAAATCAATAATGAGATAATAAAACCATT
>NW_018397299.1:233201-233320 GCF_002168275.2 Theobroma umbraticum
AATAAGGCTTTCGAAGATATGAGTGACCATAAATGGGCTTTTTTTGTCAATGAATGGCTTTTTCTTCACGTTTCCTGCGGCCAACACACAATTCCAATTTGTTTTAATCAAAAATGTAA
>NW_018397299.1:233330-233472 GCF_002168275.2 Theobroma umbraticum
CTTAAAATCAATTATGAAATTATAAAACCATTTAAAGTAAGTAATAAAGCTTTGGAAGGCATGGGTGGCTATAAATGGACTTTTCATACCAATGAGTGGCTTTTTCTTCATGTTTTTGGAGCTAAACAATAAATTATAATCT
>NW_018397299.1:233621-233933 GCF_002168275.2 Theobroma umbraticum
GGGTGACCGTAAATGAACTTTTTTCATCAATGAATGCTTTTTTTTCTTGTTTCCTAAGGAACACTCAATTATAATCTGTGTTGACAAAAAATGTAAAATTCAACTTAAAATCAATAATGAGATTATAAAGCTATTTAAAGCAAGTAGTAAAGCTTTTGAAGGCATGGTTGACTACAAATGGGCTTTTTTTTATCTACGAATGGCTTTTACTTCATGTTTCCCAAGGCCAACACTCAATTCTAATTTGTTTGGACCAAATATGTAAAAGAATTTAGCTTAAAATCAATTATGAGATTATAAAACCATTTAAAG
>NW_018397299.1:233943-234051 GCF_002168275.2 Theobroma umbraticum
GGCTTTCGAAGGCATGGGTGACTACAAATGGGCTTTTCTTGTCAATGAATGGTGTTTTCTTCATGTTTCCTGAGGCCAACACTCAATTCCAATTTGTTTTGATCAAAA
>NW_018397299.1:234151-234270 GCF_002168275.2 Theobroma umbraticum
TGCCTCAAGAAACATGAAAAGAACGTGATTCATTGGCAAGAAAAGTCCATTTATAGTCACCCATGCCCTCCAAAGCCTTGTTACTCACTTTAAATGGTTTTATAAGCTCATATTTGATT
>NW_018397299.1:234280-234501 GCF_002168275.2 Theobroma umbraticum
TTTTTCTCTATTTTTTGTTAAAACAGATTATAATTGAGTGTTTTCCTCAAGAAACATGAAGAAAAAGCCATTCATTAGCACAAAAAGTCCATTTATAGTCACCTATGCCTTCCAAAGCCTTATTACTTGTTTTAAAATTCAACTTAAAATCAAATATGAGCTTATAAAATCGTTTATAACGAGTAATAAGGCTTTGGGAGGCATGGGTGACTATAAATAGA
>NW_018397299.1:234511-234677 GCF_002168275.2 Theobroma umbraticum
CAATGAATCATGTTCTTTTCTTATTTTTTGAGGCAAACACTCAATTATAATTTATTTTAACAAAAAAAAGTAAAAAAAAATCAACTTAAAATCAGTTATCAGATTGCAAAATCATTTAAAGCGAGTAATAAGGCTTTGGAAGGCTTTGGAAGGTATAGATGACTCT
>NW_018397299.1:234832-235070 GCF_002168275.2 Theobroma umbraticum
TTGATTTTAACCAAAAATGTAAAAAAATTCAACTTAAGATCAATTATGAGATTGCAAAGCCATCTCAAGCAAGTAATAAGGCTTTTGAAGACATGTGTGACTATAAATGGACTTTTCTTGCCAATGAATAGCTTTTTCTTCATGTTTTCCAAGGTAGACATTCAAATACAGTCTGTTTTAACCAAAAAATATAAAACAATTGAGCTTAAAATCAATTATGAGATTATAAAACCATTTA
>NW_018397299.1:235214-235356 GCF_002168275.2 Theobroma umbraticum
TTTAAAGCGAGTAATAAGGCTTTCGAAGATATGAGTGACCATAAATGGGCTTTTCTTGTCAATGAATGGCTTTTTCTTCATGTTTCCTGCAGCCAACACACAATTCCAATTTGTTTTAATCAAAAATGTAAAAAAATTGAAC
>NW_018397299.1:235366-235529 GCF_002168275.2 Theobroma umbraticum
AAGTATGTAATAAAGCTTTGGAAGGCATGGGTGGCTATAAATGGACTTTTCATATCAATGAGTGGCTTTTTCTTCATGTTTTTGGAGCTAAACAATAAATTCTAATCTATTTTGACCAAAAATATAAAAAGTTTCAACTTAAAATCAATAATGAGATTATAAA
>NW_018397299.1:235561-236034 GCF_002168275.2 Theobroma umbraticum
GGGTGACCGTAAATGAACTTTTTTCATCAATGAATGCTTTTTTTTCTTGTTTCCCAAGGAACACTCAATTATAATCTGTGTTGACAAAAAATGTAAAATTTAACTTAAAATCAATAATGAGATTATAAAGCCATTTAAAGCAAGTAGTAAAGCTTTCAAAGACATGGTTGAGTACAAATGGGCTTTTTTATCTACGAATGGCTTTTACTTCACGTTTCCCAAGGCCAACACTCAATTCTAATTTGTTTTGACCAAATATGTAAAAACATTTAGCTTAAAATCAATTATGAGATTATAAAATCATTTAAAGCAAGTTGTTAGGCTTTCGAAGGCAATGGGTGACTACAAATGGACTTTTCTTGCCAATGAATGGATTTTTCTTCACATTTCCCAAGGCCAACAATCACTTTCAATTTGTTTTGATAAAAAATGTAAAACAATTGAACTTAAAATCAATTATGAAATTATAAAAG
>NW_018397299.1:236044-236121 GCF_002168275.2 Theobroma umbraticum
GTGTAATAAAGCTTTGGAAGGCATGGGTGGCTATAAATAGACTTTTCATGTCAATGAGTGGCTTTTTCTTCATGTTT
>NW_018397299.1:236131-236202 GCF_002168275.2 Theobroma umbraticum
ACAATAAATTATAATCTGTTTTGACTAAAAATATGAAAGGTTTCAACTTAAAATCAATAATGACATTATAA
>NW_018397299.1:236212-236302 GCF_002168275.2 Theobroma umbraticum
AGCGAGTAATAAGGCTTTGAAAGCCATGGATGACCATAAATGGACTTTTCCTGCCAATGAATGACTTTTCTTTCATGTTTCCCAAGGACC
>NW_018397299.1:236312-236498 GCF_002168275.2 Theobroma umbraticum
AATCTGTTTTGACAAAAAAATGTAATAAATTCAACTGAAAATCAAGAATGATATTATAAAACCATTTAAAGCAAGTAGTCAAGCTTCCAAAGGTATGGGTGACTACAAATGAACTTTTTTTACCTAGGAATGGCTTTTTCTTCATGTTTCCCGAGGCCAGCACTCAATTCTGATTTGTTTTGACCA
>NW_018397299.1:236508-236700 GCF_002168275.2 Theobroma umbraticum
AGAATTTAGCTTAAATCAATTATGAAATTATAAAACAATTTAAAGCAAGTAGTTAGGCTTTTGAAGGCATGGGTGACTACAAATGGACTTTCTTGCTAATGAATGGCTTTTTCTCCATGTTTCCTGAGGCCAACACTCAATTTCAATTTGTTTTGATCAAAAATGTAAAAAAATTGAACTTAAAATCAATTA
>NW_018397299.1:236967-237131 GCF_002168275.2 Theobroma umbraticum
GCTTAAAATTAATAATGAGATTATAAAACCATTTAAAGCGAGTAATAAGGCTTTGGAAGCCATGGGTGACCATAAATGGACTTTTCCTGCCAATGAATGTGTTTTTTTTATGTTTCCCAAGGAACACTCAATTAGAATCTGTTTTGACAAAAAATGTAAAAAAA
>NW_018397299.1:237141-237282 GCF_002168275.2 Theobroma umbraticum
AATCAATAATGAGATTATAAAACTATTTAAAGCAAGTAGTAAAGCTTTCGAAAGCATGGGTGACTACAAATGGACTTTTTTACCTAGGAATGGCTTTTTCTTCATGTTTCCCAAAGCCAACACTCAATTGTAATTTGTTTT
>NW_018397299.1:237382-237505 GCF_002168275.2 Theobroma umbraticum
TACTTAAGCTCCCAAAATAAGTCAAAATAACTCTATATAATAGAGTTATCAGTAATAAGGCTTTGAAAAATATGGGTGACTATAAATGGAGTTTCTTGCCAATGAATCATGTTCTCTTTATGT
>NW_018397299.1:237547-237720 GCF_002168275.2 Theobroma umbraticum
AATATGAGCTTATAAAACCATTTAAAGTGAGTAATAAGGCTTTGGAAGGTATGGATGACAATAGATGGACTTTTCTTGCCAATGAATCATGTTCTCTCCATGTTTCTTGAGGCAAACACTCAATTATAATCTATTTTATCAAAAAACATAAAAGAATTCAAGTTAAAATCAAT
>NW_018397299.1:237886-238078 GCF_002168275.2 Theobroma umbraticum
TGCCAATGAATAGCTTTTTCTTCATGTTTCCCAAGGTAGACATTCAAATATAATATGTTTTAACAAAAAATAGAAAACAATTTAGCTTAAAATCAATTATGAGATTACAAAATCATTTAAAGATATTAATAAGGCTTCCAAAGGCATTGGTGATTACAAATGCACTTTTCTTGCCAATGAATAACTTTTTTG
>NW_018397299.1:238279-238513 GCF_002168275.2 Theobroma umbraticum
ACGTTGAATTTTAATCTGTTTTAAGAAGAAATGTAAAAAGATTCAACTTAAAATCAATAATGACATTATAAAACTATTTAAAAAGAGTACTAAGGCTTTGGAAGTCATAGGTGACTATAAATAGACTTTTCATGCCAATGAATGGCTTTTTCTTCATGTTTCCCAAGGCAAAAACTCAATTATAATCTGTTTTAACTTAAAATAGAAAAATATTCAACTTAAAATCAAATATGA
>NW_018397299.1:238523-238709 GCF_002168275.2 Theobroma umbraticum
CCATTTAAAGCGAGTAATAAGGTGTTGGAAGGCATGGGTGACTATAAATAGACTTCTCTTGCCCATGAATCACGTTCTTTTATTGTTTCTTGAGGCAAACACTCAATTATAATCTATTTTAACTAAAAAAGTAAAAAAATTCAACTTAAAGTCAGTTATGAGATTGCAAAACCATTTAAAGCGAGT
>NW_018397299.1:238726-238858 GCF_002168275.2 Theobroma umbraticum
CTTTGAAAGGTATGGATGACCATAAATGGACTTCTCTTGCCAATGAATCATGTTTTCTTCATGTTTCTTGGGGCAAACACTCAATTATAATATATTTTAACTAAAAACGTAAAAGAATTCATGTTAAAATCA
>NW_018397299.1:238868-238948 GCF_002168275.2 Theobroma umbraticum
TGTAAAACTATTTGAAGCAAGTAATAAGGTTTTCGAAGGCATGAGTGACTATAAATAGACTTTTCTTGCCAATGAATAGC
>NW_018397299.1:238958-239123 GCF_002168275.2 Theobroma umbraticum
TGTTTCCCAAGGTAGACATTTAAATATAATATGTTTTAACAAAAAATAGAAAAAAATTTGACGTTAAATCAATTATGAAATTATAAAACCATTTAAAGATATTAACAAGGCTTCCAAAGGCATGGGTGACTACAAATACACTTTTCTTGACAATGAATGGCTTTT
>NW_018397299.1:239206-239376 GCF_002168275.2 Theobroma umbraticum
AAGCGAGCAATAAGGCTTTAGAACGCATAGGTGACTATAAATGGACTTTTTCTGTCAATAAATGGCTTTTCTTCATTTTTCTAGAGGCAAAAACTCAATCATAATCTGTTTTAACTAAAATAGAAAAAAATCAACTTAAAATAAAAAATGAGCTTATAAAACTATTTAAA
>NW_018397299.1:239406-239562 GCF_002168275.2 Theobroma umbraticum
GACTCTAAATGGACTTCTCTTGCCAATGAATCATGTTCCCTTCAAGTTTCTTGAGGCAATCACACTATTATAATTGATTTTAACCTAAAATATAAAAAAAAGAACATAAGATCAATTATGAGATTGTAAAACCATTTAAAGCGAGTAATAAGGCTT
>NW_018397299.1:239778-239887 GCF_002168275.2 Theobroma umbraticum
ATAAGGCTTTGGAAGGCTTTGCAAGGTATGGATGACTCTAAATAGATTTCTCTTACCAATGAATCATGCTCTCTTCACATTTCCTGAGGCAAACACTCTATTATAATTT
>NW_018397299.1:239897-240083 GCF_002168275.2 Theobroma umbraticum
AAAATGTAAAAAAAAATTCAACTTAAAATCAATTATGAGATTGCAAAACCATTTCAAGTAAGTAATAAGGCTTTCAAAGGCATGGGTGACTATAAATGGACTTTTCTTACTAATGATTGGCTTTTTCCTCCTGATTCCCAAGGAAAACATTCAAATATAATGTGTTTTAACCAAAATATAAAAGAA
>NW_018397299.1:240183-240305 GCF_002168275.2 Theobroma umbraticum
AAAACAGATTAAAATTCAATGTCTACCTCAAGAAACATGATGAAAAAGTGATTCGTTGGCAAGAAAAATCCATTTGTATCCATCCATGCCTTTGGAAGCCTTATTGCTATCTTTAAATGGTT
>NW_018397299.1:240315-240419 GCF_002168275.2 Theobroma umbraticum
ATAATTGATTTTAAGCCAAATTGTTTTATATTTTTAGTTACAACAGATTGTATTTGAATGTCTATCTTGAGAAACATAAAGAAAAAGCTATTCATTGGCAAGAA
>NW_018397299.1:240429-240576 GCF_002168275.2 Theobroma umbraticum
ATAGTCACCCATGCCTTCGAAAGCCTTATTACTTGCTTGAGATGGTTTTATAATCTCATAATTCATCTTAAGTTGAATTTTTTTACATCTTTAGTTAAAATCAATTATAATAGAGTGTTTGCCTCAAGAAACTTGAAGAGAACATGA
>NW_018397299.1:240681-241026 GCF_002168275.2 Theobroma umbraticum
ACTCGCTTTAAATGGTTTTGCAATCTCATAACTGACTTTAAGTTGAATTTTTTTTTACTTTTTTTGTTAAAATAGATTATAATTGAGTGTTTCTCTCAAGAAACAAGAAAAGAACATGATTCATTGGCAAGAGAAGTCTATTTATAGTCACTCATGCCTTCCAAAGACTTATTACTCATTTTAAATGGTTTTATAAGCTCATATTTGATTTTAAGTTGAATTGTTTTCTATTTTTGGTTAAAACAGATTATAATTGAGTTTTTTTCTCGAGAAACATGAAGAAAAAGCCATTTATTGGCACGAAAAGTCTATTTATAGTCACCTATGCCTTCCAAAGCCTTATTA
>NW_018397299.1:241036-241346 GCF_002168275.2 Theobroma umbraticum
ATGGTTTTATAATGTCATTATTGATTTTAAGTTGAATCTTTTTATATTTTTTATTAAAAGAGATTAAAATTCAATGTCTATCTAAAGAAACATGACGAAAAAGCCATTCATTGGCAAGAAAAGTGCATTTGTAGTCATCCATGCCTTTAGAAGCCTTATTACTATCTTTAAATGGTTTTATAATATCATAATTTATTTTAAGTCAAATTTTCTTTTATATTTTTCATTAAAACATATTATGTTTGAATGTCTACCTTGGGAAACATGAAGAAAAAGCTATTCATTGACAAGAAAAGTCCATTTATAGTCA
>NW_018397299.1:241356-241604 GCF_002168275.2 Theobroma umbraticum
CAAAAGCCTTATTACTTGCTTGAAATGGTTTTATAATCTTATAATTGATTTTACTTGAATTCTGTTGCATTTTTGGTTAAAATAGATTATAATTGAGTGTTTGCCTCAAGAAACATGAGGAGAACATGATTCATTGCAAAGAGAAGTCCATTTATGGTCATCAATACCTTCCAAAGCCTTATTACTTGCTTTAGATGGTTTTATAAGCTCATATTTGATTTTAAGTTGAATTCTTTTATATTTTGGTT
>NW_018397299.1:241788-241911 GCF_002168275.2 Theobroma umbraticum
TTTTTAGTTAAAATAAATTATAATAGAGTGTTTGCCTCAGGAAATGTGAAGAGAACATGATTCATTGGCAAGAGAAATCTATTTAGAGTCATCCATACCTTGCAAAGCCTTCCAAAGCCTTAT
>NW_018397299.1:242068-242225 GCF_002168275.2 Theobroma umbraticum
AAGCCTTATTACTCGCTTTAAATGGTTTTACAATCTCATAATTGATCTTATGTTGATTTTTTTTATATTTTAGGTTAAAATCAATTATAATAGTGTGATTGCGTCAAGAAACTTGAAGGGAACATGATTCATTGGCAAGAGAAGTCCATTTAGAGTC
>NW_018397299.1:242325-242418 GCF_002168275.2 Theobroma umbraticum
ATCTATTTTAACCAAAAACGTAAAAGAATTCTAGTTAAAATCAATTATGAGATTACAAAACCATTTCAAGCAAGTAATAAGGCTTTTGAAGGC
>NW_018397299.1:242428-242577 GCF_002168275.2 Theobroma umbraticum
ATAAATGGACTTTTCTTGTCAATGAAAACCATTTAAAGCAACCATTTATAAGCTTATAATTGACTCAATTATAATCAATTTTAACTAAAAATGTGAAAAAAATTCAACTTAAAATCAATTATGAGATTGTAAAACCATTTAAAGTGAGT
>NW_018397299.1:242591-242750 GCF_002168275.2 Theobroma umbraticum
AGGCTTTGGAAGGTATGGATGACTCTAAATGGACTTCTCTTGCCAATGAATCATCTTATCTTCAAGTTTCCTAAGGCAAACACTCTATTATAATTGATTTTAACCAAAAATGTAAAAACAATTCAACTTAAAATCAATTATGAGATTGCAAAACCATTT
>NW_018397299.1:242768-242898 GCF_002168275.2 Theobroma umbraticum
TTCAAAGGCATGGGTGACTATAAATGGACTTTTCTTGCTAATGAATGGCTTTTTACTCTTGATTCCCAAGGTGAAAATTCAAATATAATCTGTTTTAACTAAAATATAAAAGAATTCAACTTAAAATCAA
>NW_018397299.1:243029-243190 GCF_002168275.2 Theobroma umbraticum
TTTGGAAGGTATGGATGACCATAAATGGACTTCTCTTGCCACTGAATCATGTTCACTTCATGTTTCTTCAGGTAAACACTCAATTATAATCTATTTTAACCAAAAACGTAAAAGAATTCAAGTTAAAATCAATTATGAGATTGTAAAACCATTTCAAGCAA
>NW_018397299.1:243219-243438 GCF_002168275.2 Theobroma umbraticum
TATAAATTGATTTTTCTTGCCAATGAATAGCTTTTTCTTCATGTTTCCCAAGGTCGACATTCAAATATAATCTGTTTTAATGAGAAATATAAAAAAATTTGCCTTAAAATAAATTATGATATTATAAAACTATTTAAAGATATTTATAAGGCTTTCAAAGGCATGGATGACTACAAATGCACTTTTCTTGCCAATAAATGGCTTTTTCATCATGTTTCT
>NW_018397299.1:243792-243991 GCF_002168275.2 Theobroma umbraticum
CTTGCTTGAAATGGTTTTACAATCTCATAATTGATTTTAACTTGAATTCTTTTATGTTTTCGGATAAAATAGATTATAATTGAGTGTTTTCCTCAAGAAACGTAAAGAGAACATGATTCATTGGCAAGAGAAGTCCATTTATTGGCATTCATACCTTCCAAAGCCTTATTACTCGCTTTAAATGGTTTTATAAGCTCAT
>NW_018397299.1:244275-244418 GCF_002168275.2 Theobroma umbraticum
TTTGGTCAAAAAAGATTATAATTTAGTGTTTAGCTCCAAAAATGTGAAGAAAAAACCACTCATTGGCAAGAAAAGTCCATTTATAACTACCCATGCCTTTCAAAGCTTTATTACACACTTTAAATGGTTTTATAATTTCATAA
>NW_018397299.1:244428-244578 GCF_002168275.2 Theobroma umbraticum
CTTCAATTTTTTTACATTTTTGATCAAAACAAATTGGAATTGAGTGTTGGCCTCGGGAAAAGTGAAGAAAAAGCCATTCATTGGCAAGAAAAGTCTATTTGTAGTCACCCATGCCTTCAAAAGCCTAACTACTTGCTTTAAATGGTTTTA
>NW_018397299.1:244678-244787 GCF_002168275.2 Theobroma umbraticum
TTAAATGGTTTTATAAGCTCATATTTGATTTTAAGTTGAATTTTTTTATATTTTGATTAAAATAGATTATATTTAAATGTTTTCCATAGGAATCGGGAGGAAAAAGCCA
>NW_018397299.1:244797-244953 GCF_002168275.2 Theobroma umbraticum
AGAAAAGTCCATTTATAGTCACTCATACTTTCTAAAGCCTTATTACTTGCTTGAAATGATTTTGCAATCTCATAATTGATTTTAAGTTGAATTTTTTTTATATTTTTAGTTAAAATCAATTATAATGGAGTGTTTTCCTTAAGAAACATGAAGAGA
>NW_018397299.1:244963-245071 GCF_002168275.2 Theobroma umbraticum
TTAGTAAGAGAAGTCCATTTAGAGTCATCCATACCTTCTAAAGCCTTCTAAAGCCTTATTACTCGCTTTAAATGGTTTTACAATGTTATAATTGATTTTAAGTTGAAT
>NW_018397299.1:245081-245160 GCF_002168275.2 Theobroma umbraticum
TTTTTATTAAAATAGATTATAACTGAGTGTTTTCCTCAAGAAACATGAAAAGAACGTGATTCATTGGCAAGAGAAGTCC
>NW_018397299.1:245170-245404 GCF_002168275.2 Theobroma umbraticum
ACCCATGCCTTCCAAAGCCTTATTATTCACTTTAAATAGTTTTATATGCTCATATTTGATTTTAAGTTGAATTTTTTTCTACTTTTGGTTAAAACAGAATATAAATGAGTTTTTGGCTTGAGAAAAAGAAAAAGCCATTCATTGGCATGAAAAGTCCATTTATAGTCACTTATACCTTCCAAAGCCTTATCACTCACTTTAAATGGTTTTATAATCTCATTATTGATTTTAAGT
>NW_018397299.1:245634-245816 GCF_002168275.2 Theobroma umbraticum
GCAAGAAAAGTGCATTTGTAGTCATCCATGCCTTTGGAAGCCTTCTTACTATCTGTGAATGGCTTTATAATATCATAATTTATTTAAATCTAATTTTTTTATATTTTTCATCAAAACAGATTATATTTGAATGTCTACCTTGAGAAACATAAAGAAAAAGCTATTCATTGGCAAGAAAAGTC
>NW_018397299.1:245826-246099 GCF_002168275.2 Theobroma umbraticum
CACCCATGCCTTCGAAAGCCTTATTACTTGCTCGAAATGGTTTCACAATCTCATAATTCATTTTAACTTGAACTCTTTTACGTTTTTGGTAAAATAGATTATAATTGAGTGTTTTCCCCAAGAAACATGAAGAGAACATGATTCATTGGCTAGAGAAGTCCATTTATGATCACCCATACCTTCCAAAGCCCTATCACCTGCTTTAAATGGTTTTATAAGCTCATATTTGATTTTAAGTTGAATGCATTTATATTTTGGTTAAAACAGATTATA
>NW_018397299.1:246109-246224 GCF_002168275.2 Theobroma umbraticum
TGCCTTGGGAATCAAGGGAAAAAGCCAATAATTAGTAAGAAAAGTCCATTTATAGTCACCCATGCCTTTAAAAGCCTTATTACTTGCTTGAAATGGTTTTGCAATCTCATAATTG
>NW_018397299.1:246324-246499 GCF_002168275.2 Theobroma umbraticum
TAAAGCGAGTAATAAGGCTTTGGAAGGCTTTGAAAGGTATGGATGACTCTAAATAGACTTCTCTTGGAAATGAATCATGTTCTCTTCACGTTTCTTGAGGCAAACACTCTATTATAATTGATTTTAACCAAAAATATAAAAACAATTCAACATAAAATCAATTATGAGATTGCAA
>NW_018397299.1:246509-246597 GCF_002168275.2 Theobroma umbraticum
AGCAAGTAATAAGGCTTTTAAAGGCATAGGTGACTATAAATGGACTTTTCTTGCTAATGATTGGCTTTTTCCCTTGATTCCCAAGGCA
>NW_018397299.1:246607-246862 GCF_002168275.2 Theobroma umbraticum
TATAATCTGTTTTAACCAAAATATAAATGAATTCAACTTAAAATCAAATATGAGCTTATAAAACCATTTAAATGAGGTGATAGGGCTTTGGAAGGTATGGATGATCATAAATGGACTTCTCTAGCCAATGAATCATGTTGTCTTCATGTTTCTTGGGGAAAACACTCAATTATAATCTATTTTACAAAAAATGTAAAAGAGTTCAAGTTAAAATCAATTATGAGATTGTAAAACCATTTCGAGCAAGTAATAAGG
>NW_018397299.1:247201-247363 GCF_002168275.2 Theobroma umbraticum
GCTTTTTCTTCATGTTTCCCAAGGTAGACATTCAAATATAATCTGTTTTAATGAAAAATATAAAAATATTAGATTTAAAATAAATTATGATCTTATAAAGCCATTCAAAGATAGTAAGAAGGCTTCCAAAGGCATGGATGACTACAAATGCACTTTTCTTGC
>NW_018397299.1:247526-247801 GCF_002168275.2 Theobroma umbraticum
AATGTTGAAAGATTCAACTTAAAATCAATAATGAGATTATAAAACCATTTAAAGCGAGTGATAAGGCTTTGGAAGGTATAGGTGACTATAAATGGACTTTTCATGCCAATGAATGGCTTTTTCTTTTTCTCAAGCTAAAAACTCATTTATATTCTGTTTTAACCAAAAATAGAAAAAAATTCAACTTAAAATCAAAGATGAGCATATAAAACTATTTAAAGTGAGTAATAAGGCTTTGGAAGGCATGGGTAACTATAAATGGACTTCTCTTGCCA
>NW_018397299.1:247811-247882 GCF_002168275.2 Theobroma umbraticum
TTCTTTTCATGTTTCTTGAGGCAAACACTTAGTTATAATCTATTTTAACCAAAAATGTAAAAAAATTCAAC
>NW_018397299.1:247892-247983 GCF_002168275.2 Theobroma umbraticum
TTATAAGATTGTAAAACCATTTAAAGCGAGTAATAAGGGTTTAAAAGGCTTTAGAAGGTATGGATGACTCTAAATGGACTTCTCTTACTAA
>NW_018397299.1:247993-248157 GCF_002168275.2 Theobroma umbraticum
TCTCTTCATGTTTCTTAAGGAAAACACTCCATTATAATTGATTTTAACCAAAAATATAAATAAAAATTCAACTTAAAATCAATTATGAGATTGTAAAATCATTTCAAGCAAGTAATAAGGCTTTAGAAGGCATGGGTGACTATAAATGGACTTTTCTTGCTAAT
>NW_018397299.1:248257-248381 GCF_002168275.2 Theobroma umbraticum
AGGCATGGGTGACTATAAATGAACTTTTCTTGCCAATGAATGGTTTTTTCTTCACGTTTCCCAAGGAAAACACTCAATTATAATCTTTTTTGACTAAAAATGTAAAAAAATTCAACTTAAAATC
>NW_018397299.1:248391-248574 GCF_002168275.2 Theobroma umbraticum
TTATAAAATCATTTAAAGCAAGTAGTAAAGCTTTTAAAGGCATGGGTAACTACAAATGGACTTTTCTTGTCAATGAATGGCTTTTTGCTCATGTTTCCCGAGGCCAACACTCAATTCTAATTTGTTTTGACAAAAAATGTAAAAAAAATTCAACTTAAAATCAATTATGAGATTATAAAACCA
>NW_018397299.1:248927-249076 GCF_002168275.2 Theobroma umbraticum
ATTGTAAAAAAATTCAATTTAAAATCAATTATGAGATTATAAAACCATTTAAAGAGTTTAATAAAGCTTTGAAAGGCATGGGTGGCTATAAATGGACTTTTCTTGCCAATGAGTTACTTTTTCTTCATGTTTTTGGAGCTAAACACTAA
>NW_018397299.1:249304-249463 GCF_002168275.2 Theobroma umbraticum
GACCATAAATGGACTTTTCTTGCCAATGAATCACATTTTCTTCATGTTTCTCCAGAAAAACACTCAAGTATAATCTGTTTTAACTAAAAATGTAAAAGAATTCAGCTTATAATCAATTATAAGATTGTAAAACCATTTAAAGCGAGTAATAAGGTCTTG
>NW_018397299.1:249473-250100 GCF_002168275.2 Theobroma umbraticum
GTGACTATAAATGGACTTTTCTTCCTAATGAATGGCTTTTCCTCTCATTGCTTAAGGTAAACATTAATATATAATCTATTTTAACTAAAAATATAAAAAAATTCAACTTCAAATCAATTATGAGCTTATAAAACTATTTAAAGCAAGTAATAAGGCTTTGGAAAGCATGGGTGTCTATAAATGAGCTTCTCTTGCCAATGAATCACATTCTCTTCATGTTTCTTAAGGCAAACACTCAATTATAATCTATTTTAACCAAAACTATAAAATAAATTTAACTTAAAATCAATTATGAGATTGTAAAACCATTTAAAATGACTAACAAGGCTTTTGAAGGCATAGGTGGCTACAAATAGTCTTTTCTTGCTAATGAATGACTTTTTCCTCCTGTTTTCCAAGGTAAACATTCAAATATAATCTGTTTTAACAAAAATATAAAAAAATTTGACTTTAAATCAATTACAAGATTATTGAACCATATAAAGCAAATAATAAGGCTTTCGAAGGCATAAGCGATTAGAAATGGATGTTTATAGCCAATGGATGGCTTTTAGATCACGTTTCCTAAACCAGACATTCAATTTTAATATTTTAACAAAAAATGTAAAAAATTTTAACTTAAAATTA
>NW_018397299.1:250162-250430 GCF_002168275.2 Theobroma umbraticum
TGTCAATGGATGGCTTTTTCTTCATGTTTACCAAGGAACACTCAATTATAATCTGTTTTGATAAAAAATGTAAAAATATTCAACTTAAAATCAATAATGAGATCATAAAACCATTTAAAGCAAGTAGTACGGATTCAGAAAGCATGGGTGACTACAAATGGACTTTTCCTGCCAATGAATGGCTTTTCCTCATGTTTCCCAAGGCCAACACTCAATTCTGATTTGTTTTGACAAAAAATATATAAAATTCAACTTAAAATCAATTATG
>NW_018397299.1:250440-250607 GCF_002168275.2 Theobroma umbraticum
ACTATTTAAAGTGTGTAATAAAGCTTTGAAAGGAATGGGTGGCTATAAATGGACTTTTCTTGCCAATGAATAGTTTTATAATCTCAATATTGATTTTAAGTGGAATTTTTTTACATTTTTGATTAAAACAGATTAATATTCAATGTCTACCTTGAGAAATATGAAGA
>NW_018397299.1:251018-251316 GCF_002168275.2 Theobroma umbraticum
ATTTTAAGTTAAATTTTTTTGAATTTTTGATTAAAATATATTAGAATTGAATGTCTGTCTCAAGAAATGTGATAAAAAAGTCATTCATTGACAAGAAAAGTCCATTTGTAGTCACCTATACCTTTGGAGGCCTTCTTACTTGCTTTAAATAGTTTTATAATCGCATAATTGATTTTGAGTCTAATTTTTTATATTTTTGGTTAAAACAGATTATATTTGAATGTCTACATTGGGAAACATGAAAAAAAAGCTATTCAAGTACAAGAAAAGTCCATTTATAGCCACTCATGCCTTTTGA
>NW_018397299.1:251483-251671 GCF_002168275.2 Theobroma umbraticum
TATTACTTGCTTTAAATGGTTTTATAATCTCATAATTGATTGTAATTTGAATTTGTTTTAAATTTTTTTGTAAAACAAATTATAATTGAGTGTTTGCCTTGAGAGGCATGAAGAAAATGAGATTTATTGGCAAGAAAAGTCCATTTATAGTCACCCATGCTTTTCAAAGACTTATTACTTGCTCTAAA
>NW_018397299.1:251683-251910 GCF_002168275.2 Theobroma umbraticum
CTCATAATTGATTTTAAGTTGAATTTTTTTATATTTTTAGTTAAAACAGATTATTATTAAGTGTTTTCCCTGAGAAACATGAAGAAAACATGATTTATTGGCAAAAAAAATCTATTTATAGTCACCTATGCCTTTCAAAGCCTTATTACTTGCTCTAAATAGTTTTACAAACCCATAATTGATTTTAAGTTGAATGTTTTTACATTTTTTGTTAAAACAGATTATAA
>NW_018397299.1:252039-252182 GCF_002168275.2 Theobroma umbraticum
TAAATGGTTTTATAATCTCATAATTGATTTTAAGTTGAATTTTTCTTCATTTTTTGTCAAAACAGATTGTAATTGAGTGTTTGTCTCAAGAAATGGGAAGAAAAAGCCATTCATTGGCAAGAAAAGTTCATTTATAGCCACCC
>NW_018397299.1:252454-252608 GCF_002168275.2 Theobroma umbraticum
TTTAGCTAAAATATATTATGTATGAATGTCTACCTTGGAAAACATAAGAAAAAGATATTTATTGGAAATAAAAGTCCATTTATAGTCACCTATGCCTTTCAAAGATTTATTACTCGCTTTAAATGGTTTTATAATCTCATAATTGATTTTAAGT
>NW_018397299.1:252618-252757 GCF_002168275.2 Theobroma umbraticum
TACATTTTAGTTAAAACAGATAATAATTGAGTGTTTGCCTTGGCAAACATAAAGAAAAAATCATTCATTGACAAGAAATGTCCATTTATCGTCACCCATGCCTTTCAAAGCTTTATTACTCGCTTTAAATGGTTTTATA
>NW_018397299.1:252767-253137 GCF_002168275.2 Theobroma umbraticum
TGATTTTAAGTTGAATTTTTTTACATTTTAGTTAAAACAGATAATAATTAAGTGTTTGCCTTGGCAAACATAAAGAAAAAACCATTCATTGACAAGAAATGTCCATTTATCGTCATCCATGCCTTCTAAAGCCTTATTACTCACTTTAAATAGTTTTGTAATCTCAATATTGATTTCAAGTTGAATTTTTTTACATTTTTAGTTAAAACAGATTAATATTCAATGCATACCTCAAGAAACATGAGTTAAAAGCCATTCATTAGCAAGAAAAAGTTCATTTGTAGTAACCCATGCCTTTGGAAGTCTTATTACTTACTTTAAATAATTTTATATTCTCATAATTGATTTTAAGTCAAATTTTTTTATATTT
>NW_018397299.1:253147-253352 GCF_002168275.2 Theobroma umbraticum
CAGATTATATTTGAATGTCTGCCTTGGGAAACATGAACAAAAACCTATTCAAGTGCAAGAAAAGTCCATTTATAGTCACCCATACGTTCAAAAGCCTTATTACTTGCTTTAAATGGTTTTATAACCTCATAATTGACTAAAAGTTGAATTTTTTTTACATTTTTTGTTAAAATATATCATAATTGAATGTTTGCTTTAGGAAATA
>NW_018397299.1:253613-253820 GCF_002168275.2 Theobroma umbraticum
CTTGCTTTAAATAGTTTTATAAACTTATAATTAATTTTAACTTGAATTTTTTTACATTTTTGATTAAAATATACTATAATTGAATGTCTGTCTTAAGAAATATAAAAAAAAAGTCATTCACTAGTAAGAAAAGTCTATTTGTAGTCACCTATACCTTTGGAGGCTTTATTACTCGCTTTAAATTATTTTATAATCGCATAATTGATT
>NW_018397299.1:253830-253909 GCF_002168275.2 Theobroma umbraticum
TTATTTATAGTTTTGGTTAAAACAGATTATATTTGAATGTTTGTCTTGGGAAACATGAAGAAAAAAGCTATTCAAGTAT
>NW_018397299.1:253919-254042 GCF_002168275.2 Theobroma umbraticum
TATTTATAGTCACCCATGCCTTCCGAAGCCTTATTACTCGATTTAAAAGATTTTATAAACTCATAATTGACTGTAAGTTGAATTTTTTTATATTTTTTATTAAAATATATTATAATTAAATGT
>NW_018397299.1:254142-254266 GCF_002168275.2 Theobroma umbraticum
AGGTGACTATAAATGAACTTTTCTTGCCAATGAATGGCTTTTTCTTCACGTTTCTCAAAGAAAACACTCAATTATAATCTGTTTTGACTTAAAATGTAAAACAATTCAACTTAAAATCAATAAT
>NW_018397299.1:254276-254423 GCF_002168275.2 Theobroma umbraticum
AATCATTTAAAGCAAGTAGTAAACCTTTCAAAGGCATGGGTAACTACAAATGGACTTTTCTTGTCAATGAATGGCATTTTGCTCATGTTTCCGGAGGCCAACACTCAATTCTAATTTGTTTTGACAAAAAATGTAAAAAAATTCAAC
>NW_018397299.1:254433-254566 GCF_002168275.2 Theobroma umbraticum
TTATGAGATTATAAAACCATTTAAAGTGTGTAACAAAGCTTTGGAAGGCATGGGTGGCTATAAATAGACTTTTCTTGCTAATGAGTGTCTTTTTCTTCATGGTTTTCAAGATAAACACTAAAGTATAATCTGT
>NW_018397299.1:254839-254988 GCF_002168275.2 Theobroma umbraticum
ATTGTAAAAAAATTCAACTTAAAATTAATTATGAGATTATAAAACCATTTAAAGAGTTTAATAAAGCTTTGAAAGGCATAGGTGGCTATAAATGAACTTTTCTTGCCAATGAGTTACTTTTTCTTCATGTTTTTGGAGCTAAACACTAA
>NW_018397299.1:255010-255111 GCF_002168275.2 Theobroma umbraticum
AATGTAAAGAGATTCAAGTAAAAATCAATAATGAGATTATAAAACCATTTAAAGCGAGTAATAAGGCTTTAAAAAGCATGGGTGACCATAAATGGACTTTT
>NW_018397299.1:255121-255276 GCF_002168275.2 Theobroma umbraticum
AATCACATTTTCTTCATGTTTCTCCAAAAAAATACTCAAGTATAATCTGTTTTAACTAAAAATGTAAAAGAATTCAGCTTACAATCAATTATAAGATTGTAAAACCATTTAAAGCGAGTAATAAGGTCTCGGAAGGAATGGGTGACTATAAATGG
>NW_018397299.1:255286-255902 GCF_002168275.2 Theobroma umbraticum
CTAATGAATGGCTTTTCCTCTCATTTCTTAAGGTTAACATTAAAATATAATCTATTTTGACTAAAAATATAAAAAAATTCAACTTCAAATCAATTATGAGCTTACAAAACCATTTAAAGCAAGTAATAAGGCTTTGAAAAGCATAGGTGTCTATAAATGAGCTTTTCTTGCCAATGAATCACATTATCTTCATGTTTCTTGAGGCAAGCACTCAATTATAATCTATTTTAACCAAAACTATAAAACAAATTTAACTTAAAATCAATTATAAGATTGTAAAACCATTTAAAATGACCAACAAGGCTTTCGAAGGCATGAGTGGCTACAAATAGTCTTTTCTTGCTAATGAATGACTTTTTCCTCCTATTTTTCAAAGTAAACATTCAAATATAATCTGTTTTAACAAAAATATAAAAAAAATTGACTTCAAATCAATTACAAGATTATTAAACCATATAAAGCAAGTAATAAGGCTTTTGAAGGCATGAGTGATTAGAAATGGATGTTTATAGCCAATGGATGGCTTTTAGATCACATTTCCTAAACCAGACATTCAATTTTAATATTTTAACAAAAAATGTAAAAAAATTTAACTTAAAATTAATTATGAGATTAT
>NW_018397299.1:256128-256387 GCF_002168275.2 Theobroma umbraticum
TTCCTCATGTTTCCCAAGGCCAACACTCAATTCTAATTTGTTTTGACCAAAAATATATAAAATTCAACTTAAAATCAATTATGCGATTATAAAACTATTTAAAGTGTGTAATAAAGCTTTGAAAGGCATGGGTGGCTATAAATGAACTTTTCTTGCCAATGAATAGTTTTATAATCTCAATATTGATTTTAAATGGAATTTTTTGCATTTTTGATTAAAACAGATTAATATTCAATGTCTACCTTGAGAAATATGAAGA
>NW_018397299.1:256722-256976 GCF_002168275.2 Theobroma umbraticum
ATTTTAAGTTAAATTTTTTTGAATTTTTGATTAAAATATATTAGAATTGAATGTTTGTCTCAAGAAATATGACAAAAAAGTCATTCATTGACAAAAAAAGTCCATTTGTAGTCACCTATACCTTTGGAGGCCTTCTTACTTGCTTTGAATAGTTTTATAATCGCATAATTGATTTTGAGTCAAATTTTTTATATTTTTGATTAAAACAGATTATATTTGAATGTCTACATTGGGAAACATGAAGAAAAAGCTAT
>NW_018397299.1:257170-257286 GCF_002168275.2 Theobroma umbraticum
TATTACTTGCTTTAAATGGTTTTATAATCTCATAATTGATTGTAATTTGAATTTATTTTACATTTTTTGTAAAACAGATTATAATTGAGTGTTTGCCTTGAGAGGCATGAAGAAAA
>NW_018397299.1:257735-257903 GCF_002168275.2 Theobroma umbraticum
TGATTTTAAGTTGAATGTTTTTACATTTTTTGTTAAAACAGATTATAATTGAGTATTTACCTTGAGAAACATGAAGAAACCATGATTCATTGGCAAGAAAAGTTCATTTATAGGCACCCATGCCTTCTAAAGCCTTATTACTCGCTTTAAATGGTTTTATAATCTCAT
>NW_018397299.1:258188-258317 GCF_002168275.2 Theobroma umbraticum
TTTAGCTAAAATATATTATGTATGAATGTCTACCTTGGAAAACATAAGAAAAAGCTATTTATTGGAAATAAAAGTCCATTTATAGTCACCCATGCCTTTCAAAGCTTTATTACTCGCTTTAAATGGTTT
>NW_018397299.1:258380-258935 GCF_002168275.2 Theobroma umbraticum
TTACATTTTAGTTAAAACAGATAATAATTGAGTGTTTGCCTTGGCAAACATAAATAAAAATCCATTCATTGACAAGAAATGTCCATTTATCGTCACCCATGCCTTCTAAAGCCTTATTACTCACTTTAAATAGTTTTGTAATCTCAATATAGATTTCAAGTTGAATGTTTTTTACATTTTTAGTTAAAACAGATTAATATTCAATGCGTACCTCAAGAAACATGAGGTAAAAGCCATTCATTAGCAAGAAAAAGTCCATTTGTAGTAACCCATGCCTTTGGAAGTCTTATTACTTGCTTTAAATAGTTTTATATTCTCATAATTGATTTTAAGTCAAATTTGTTTATATTTTTATTTAAAACAGATTATATTTGAATGTCTGCCTTGGGAAACATGAATAAAAACCTATTCAAGTGCAAGAAAAGTCCATTTATAGTCACCCATGCGTTCAAAAGCCTTATTACTTGTTTTAAATAGTTTTACAACCTCATAATTGACTAAAAGTTGATTGTTTTTACATTTTTTGTTAAAATATATCATAATTGAATGTTTGCT
>NW_018397299.1:259034-259235 GCF_002168275.2 Theobroma umbraticum
TTAAATAGTTTTATAAACTTATAATTAATTTTAACTTGAATTTTTTTATATTTTTGATTAAAATATACTATAATTGAATGTCTGTCTTAAGGAATGTAAAAAAAAAAGGCATTCACTAGTAAGAAAAGTCTATTTGTAGTCACCTATACCTTTGGAGGTTTTATTACTCGCTTTAAATGATTTTATAATCGCATAATTGAT
>NW_018397299.1:259245-259324 GCF_002168275.2 Theobroma umbraticum
ATTATTTATAGTTTTGGTTAAAATAGATTATATTTGAATGTTTGTCTTAGGAAACGTGAAGAAAAAAGCTATTCAAGTA
>NW_018397299.1:259334-259480 GCF_002168275.2 Theobroma umbraticum
CTATTTATAGTCACCCATGCCTTCTGAAGCCTTATTACTCGATTTAAAAGATTTTATAATCTCATAATTGCCTGTAAGTTGAATTTTTTTACATTTTTTATTAAAATATATTATAATTAAATGTTTGCTTCAAGAAACAAGATGCA
>NW_018397299.1:259903-260079 GCF_002168275.2 Theobroma umbraticum
TAAATAGTTTTACAATCTCATAAGTGATTTTAAGTTGAATGTTTTCACATTTTTAGTTAAAACAGATTATAATTAAGTGCTTTCCTTGAGAAACATGAAGAAACTATGATTCATTGGCAAGAAGAGTCCATTTATAGTCACCCATGCCTTTGAAAGCCTTTTTACTTGCTTTAAAT
>NW_018397299.1:260089-260619 GCF_002168275.2 Theobroma umbraticum
TCTCATAATTGATTTTAAGTTAAATATCTTTACACTTTTGGTTAAAACATATTATAATTGAGTGAAGAAGAAGCCATTCATTGGCAAGAAATTTTCATTTATAGTCACCCATGCCTTACGAAGCCTTATTAATCGCTTTAAATGGTTTAATAATCTAATAATTGATTTTAAGTTGAATTCTTTTGTATTTTTTAGTAAAATATATTATAATTGAGTGTTTGCCTTAGGAAACCTGAAGAAAAAGCCATTCATAGCAAGAAAAGTCCATTTATAGCCGCCCATGCCTTCCAAAGTCTTATTACTCACTTTAAATGATTTTATAATATCATAATTGACTGTAAGTTCAATTTTTTTACATTTTTTGTTAAAATATATTATAATTGAATGTTTGCTTCAAGAAACAAGATGCAAAAGCCATCCATTGACAAGAAAAGTCCATTTCTAGTCACCCATGCCTTTAAAAACCTTTTTACTTTAAATGGTTTTTTAATCTTATAATTGATTTTAAGTTGAATTTTTTTACATTTTTG
>NW_018397299.1:260629-260800 GCF_002168275.2 Theobroma umbraticum
ATTATAATTGAATGTCTATCTTAGGAAACATGACAAAAAAGTCATTCATTGGTGAGAAAAGTCCATTTATAGTCACCTATGCCTTCCAAGTCTTATTACTCACTTTAAATGGTTTTACAATCTCATAAGTAATTTTAAGTTGAATGTTTTCACATTTTTGGTTAAAACAGA
>NW_018397299.1:260810-260934 GCF_002168275.2 Theobroma umbraticum
GTGTTTTCCTTGAGAAACATGAAGAAAATATGATTCATTAGTAAGAAGAGTCCATTTATAGTCACTCATACCTTCCAAAGCCTTATTACTTGCTTTAAATGGTTTTATAATCTCATAATTGATT
>NW_018397299.1:261036-261260 GCF_002168275.2 Theobroma umbraticum
ATTTTCATTTATAGTCATCCATGCCGTACGAAGCCTTATTAATCGCTTTAAATGATTTTATAATCGCATAATTGATTTTAAGTCAAATTTTTTATATTTTTAGGTAAAACACATTATATTTGAATGTTTTCCTTGGGAAACGTGAAGCAAAAAGCTATTCAAGTGCAAGAAAAGTCTATTTATAGTCATCCATGCCTTTCAAAGCCTTATTACTCACTTTAAAT
>NW_018397299.1:261692-261774 GCF_002168275.2 Theobroma umbraticum
TCATTCAGAAGAAAAGTCCATTTATAATCACCAATTCCTTCAAAAGCCTTATTATTCACTTTAAATGGTTTTATAATCCCAT
>NW_018397299.1:261784-261889 GCF_002168275.2 Theobroma umbraticum
AAGTTTAATTTTTTTTACTTTTTTAGTTAAAACAGAAAATAATTAAATGTCTACCTTGAGAAACTTGAAGAAAAAGGGATTGATTGGCAAGAAAAGTCTATTTAT
>NW_018397299.1:262227-262410 GCF_002168275.2 Theobroma umbraticum
AAGCCTTCTTACTCGCTTTAAATGATTTTATAATCTCAAAATTGATTTTAAGTTCAAATGTTTTATATTTTTCATTAAAATAGACTATAATTGAATGCCTAACTCAGGAAACATGTAGAAAAAGCCATTAATTGAGAAGAAAAGTCCATTTACGGTCACCCATTCCTTCAAAAGCCTTATTAC
>NW_018397299.1:262420-262587 GCF_002168275.2 Theobroma umbraticum
TGGTTTATAATCTCATAATTGATTTTAAGTTGAATTTGTTTACATTTTTACTTAAAACAGAATATAGTTGAATGTCTACCTTGAAAAACGTAAAGAAAAAAAATTCATTGGCAAGAAAAGTCCATTTATAGTCTCCCATTCCTTCAAAAACCTTATTACTCAGTTTA
>NW_018397299.1:262597-262704 GCF_002168275.2 Theobroma umbraticum
TAATCTCAAAATTGATTTTAAGTTCAATTTTTTACTTTTTTTTGATAAAACAAATTATAATTAAATGTCTACCTCAAGAAACATGAAGAAAAAGGCATTCATTGGTA
>NW_018397299.1:262804-263165 GCF_002168275.2 Theobroma umbraticum
AGGCATGGGTTACTACAAATGGACTTTTCTTGCCAATGAATGGCTTTTTCTTCATGTTTCTCGAGGTACACACTGAATATTAATATTTTTTAACCAAAAATGTAAAATAATTCAACTTGAAATTAATATTGAGACTATAAAACCATTTAAAGTGAGTTTTGACCAAAAATGTAAAACCATTCAACTTATAATCAATAATGAAATTATAAAGCCATTTAAAGCGAGTAATAAAGCTTTGGAAGGCTTGGGTCACTATAAATAGACTTTTCTTGCCATGAATGGTTTCTTCTTCATGTTTTCCAAGGCAAACACTCAATTATAATCTGTTTTGACCAAAAATGTAAAAAAATTAAACTTAAAA
>NW_018397299.1:263175-263363 GCF_002168275.2 Theobroma umbraticum
GATTATAAAACCATTTAAAGCGAGAAATAAAGCTTTAGAAGGCATGAGTGACTATAAATGGGCTTTTCATATCAATGAATAGCTTTTTCATCGTGTTTCCCAAGACAGACATTAAAATATAACTTGTTTTAACCATTTTAACCAAAAATATAAAAAAATTCAACTTAAAATCAATAATGAGATTATAA
>NW_018397299.1:263373-263611 GCF_002168275.2 Theobroma umbraticum
AGCGAGTAATAAGGCTTTGGAAGGCATGGGTGACTATAAATGAACTTTTCTTGTTAATGAATGGTTTTTTCTTTACATCTGTCAAGGCAAACACTCAATTATTATTTGTTTTAATGAAAATGTAAAAAATTTCAACTTAAAATCAATTATGAAATTATAAAATCTTTTAAAGTGAGTAATAAGGCTTTCAAAAGCTTGGGTGACTATAAATGGACTTTTCTTACCAATGGATGACTTT
>NW_018397299.1:263672-264048 GCF_002168275.2 Theobroma umbraticum
TAAAAAATGTAAAAAAATTCAATTAAAAATCAATTATGAGATTATAAAACTATTTAAAGCAAATAATAAAGCTTCGAAAGGCATGGTTGACTATAAATGGACTTTTTTTGCTAATAAATAACTTTTTCTTTATGTTTTCTAAGGCACATTCATACATAATATATTTTAACCAAAATGTAAAAAAAATCAACTGAAAGTTAATAATGAGATTTTAAAACTAGTTAAAGCAAGCAATAAAGCTTTAGAAGCAATAGGTGGCTATAAATAGACTTTTCTTGCTAATGAATGGCTTTTTCTTCTCGTTTTTTAAGACAAACACTCAATTACAATCTGTTTTGACAAAATGAAGAAAAATTCAACTTAAAATCAATTATGA
>NW_018397299.1:264058-264555 GCF_002168275.2 Theobroma umbraticum
CCATTTAAAGTAAGTAATAAGGCTTTAGAAGGCATGGGTAACTATAAATGAACTTTTCTTACTAATGAATCATGTTTTCTTCATGTTTCACAAGGCAAACACTCAATTATAACTTGTTTTAACCAACAATGGAAAAAAATTCAACTTGAAATCAATTATGAGATTGTAAAACCATTTAGAGCGAGTAATAAGGCTTTAGAAGGCATGGGTGACTATAAGTGGACTTTTCTTGCCACTGAATCATGTTTTCTTCACGTTTCTCAAGGCAAACACTTAATAATAATCTGTTTTAACTAAAAATATAAAACAAATTCAACTTAAAATCAATTATGAGATTGTAAAACTATTTAGAGCGAGTAATAAGGCTTCAGAAGGCATGAGCAACTACAAATGGACTTTTCTTATACTTGAATAGCTTTTTCTTCATGTTTCCCAAAGCAAACATTCAAATATAATCTGTTTTAACCAGAAATATAAAAAATTCAACTTAAAATCAA
>NW_018397299.1:264565-264911 GCF_002168275.2 Theobroma umbraticum
ATAAAACCATTTAAAGCAAGTAGTAAGGCCTCTAAAGGTATAGGTGACTACAAATATACTTTTCTTGCCAATAAATGACTTTTTCATCATATTTCTTGAGACAGACGTTCAATTCTAATATATTTTAATAACAAATATAAAAACAATTTAACTTAAAATCAATTATAAGTTTATAAACCATTTAAAGCAAGTAACAAGACTTTTAAAGGTTTGGGTGACTAGAAATGGACTTTCCTGTCAATGGGTGGCTTTTGTATCATGTTTCCTAAAGTAGACATTCAATTATAATATATTTTAACAAAAATATAAAAACATTCAACTTAAAGTCAATTATGAGATTATAAAA
>NW_018397299.1:265108-265191 GCF_002168275.2 Theobroma umbraticum
TTATAAAACCATTTAAAGCAAGTAATAAGGCTTCCAAAGGCATGGGTTACAACAAATGGACTTTTCTTGCCAATGAATGGCTT
>NW_018397299.1:265201-265784 GCF_002168275.2 Theobroma umbraticum
TTTCTCAAGGTAGACATTGAATATTAATCTATTTTAACCAAAAATGTAAAACAAAATTAACTTTAAATCAATATTGAGATTATAAAACCATTTAAAGTGAGTAATAGGGCTTTGGAAGGCATGGGTGGCTATAAATGGACTTTTCTTGCCAATGAATCATTTTTTTTTGAGTTTCTAAAGGCAAACACTCAATTATAATTTGTTTTAATGAAAAATGTAAAAAAGTTCAACTTAAAATAATTATGATATTGTAAAACCATTTAAAGCGAATAATAAGACTTCGGAAGGCATGGGTGACTATACATGGACTTTTCTTGCACTTGAATAGCTTTTTGTTCACATTTTCCAAAGCAATCATTCAAATATAATCTGTTTTAACCAAATATATAAAAAGATTCAACTTAAAGTCATTTATGAGATTATAAAACCATTTAAAGCAAATAATAAGGCTTCTAAAGGCATGGGTTACTACAAATAGACTTTTCTTGCCAATGCATGGCTTTTTCTCCATGTTTCCTGAGATGAAACAGTCAATTATAATCTATTTTGACCAAATATGTAAAAAAGTTCAACTTAAAATCAA
>NW_018397299.1:265794-266136 GCF_002168275.2 Theobroma umbraticum
ATAAAATCATTTAAAGCAAGTAATAAAGCTTCCAAAGGCATGGGTGACTACAAATAGACTTATCTTGCCAATGAATGAATTTTTTGTCATGTTTCTTGAGATAGACATTCAATTATAATCTGTTTTAACTAAAATAATAAAAAAATTTAACTTTAAATTAATTATAAGTTTATAAAACCATTTAAAGCAAGTAATAAGGATTCGAAAGGTATGGGTGACTATAAATGGACCTTTCTTGCACTTAAATAGCTTGTTGTTTATGTTTTCCAAGGCAGACATTCAAATATAATCTGCTTTAACAAAAAAATATAAAACAATTCAACTTAAAATCAATTATGAGAT
>NW_018397299.1:266146-266323 GCF_002168275.2 Theobroma umbraticum
TTTAAAGCAAGTAATAAGGCTTCCAAAGGCATGGGTGAATATAAATGGACTTTTCTTGCCAATAAATGGCTTTTTCTTCAGGTTCCTTGAGGTTCACATCGAATATTTATATGTTTTAACTAAAAATATAAAAAATTTAACTTAAAATCAATAATGAGATTATAAAACCATTTAAAG
>NW_018397299.1:266333-266903 GCF_002168275.2 Theobroma umbraticum
GGCTTTGAAAGGCATGGGTGACTATAAATGGACATTTCTTGCCAATGACTGGCTTCTTCTTCATATTTCTCAAAGCAAACACTCAATTATAATATGTTTTGATCAATAATGTAAAGAAATTCAACTTAAAATCAATTATGAGATTATAAAAGTATTTAAAGCAACTAATAAGGCTTTGGAAGGTATGAGTGACTATAAATGGACTCTTCTTTACAATGAATAATGTTTTCTTCATGTTTCTCAAGGCAAACACTCAATTATAATCTGTTTTAACTAAAATGTCAAAAAATTCAAATTAAAATCAATAATGACATTGTAAACCATTTAGAGCGAGTAATAAGGCTTTAGAAGACTTGGGTGACTATAATTGAACTTTTCTTGCCAATGAATCATGTTTTCTTCATGTTTTTCAAGGCAAACACTCAATTATAACCTGTTTTAACCAAAAATATAAAAACAAATTCTACTTAAAATTCAACCAATGGATGGCTTTTACACCACGTTTCTTGAAGTAGCGATTCAATTATAATAGATTTTAACTAAAAATATAAAAATATTCAATTTAAAATA
>NW_018397299.1:266913-267093 GCF_002168275.2 Theobroma umbraticum
TTCTAAAACTATTTAAAGCGAGTAATAACGCTTTGGAAGGCATGGGTGACTATGAACGGACTTTTCTTCTCAATGAATGATATATTCTTCATGTTTCCCAAGGCAGACATTCAACAATAATCTATTTTAACCAAAAATATAAACAAATTCAACTTAAAATCAATAATGAGATTATAAAAC
>NW_018397299.1:267103-267425 GCF_002168275.2 Theobroma umbraticum
GAGTAATAAAGCTTTGGAAGGCATGGGTGGCTATAAATGGTCTTTTCTTGCTAATGAATGGCTTTCTCTTCATATTTCCCAAGGCAAACACTCAATTACAATCTGTTCTGACAAAGAATGTAAAAAAATTCAACGTAAAATCAATTATGTAATTATAAAACCATTTAAAGCAAGTACTAAGGCTTCCAAAGGTATGGGTGACTATAAATGGACTTTTCTTGCCAACAAATGACTTTTTCATGTTTCCCAAGACAGACATTCAAATGTAATCTATTTTAACTAAAAATATAAAAATATTCAACTTAAAATCAATAATGAGATT
>NW_018397299.1:267452-267566 GCF_002168275.2 Theobroma umbraticum
TGGGTGGCTATAAATGGACTTTTCTTGCCAATGAATGGCTTTTTCTTCATGTTTACCTAGGTAAACACTCAACTACAATCTATGTTAACAAAAAATGTAAAACAATTCAACTTA
>NW_018397299.1:267576-268070 GCF_002168275.2 Theobroma umbraticum
TGCGATTATAAAACCATTTAAAGCAAGTAATAACGCTTCCAAAGGCATGGACAACTACAAATAGACTTATCTCACCAATGAATGACTTTTTTGTCAAGTTTCTTAAGATAGACATTCAATTATAATCTGTTTTAACCAAAAATACAAAAAAAAATTTAACTTAAAATTAATTATATGTTTATAAAACCATTTAAAGTAAGTAATAAGGTTTCGAAACACATGGGTCACTAGAAATGGATTTTTCTTGCCAATGGATGGCTTTTACATCACGTTTCCTAAAGCACACATTCTATTATAAAATATTGTAACAAAAAATGTAAAAACATGTTCAACTTAAAGTCAATTAGGAAAGTATAAAACCATTTCAAGTGAATAATAAGGCCTCGAAAGACATAGGTGACTAGAAATGGACTTTTCTTGCACTTTAATAGCCTTTTGTTCACGTTTTCCAAGGTAGGCATTCAAATATAATCTATTTTAACAAAAAATATAAA
>NW_018397299.1:268080-268200 GCF_002168275.2 Theobroma umbraticum
TTAAAATCAATTATGAGATTATAAAACTATTCAAAGTGAATAATAAGGCCTCAGAAGCCATAGGTGACTATAAATAGACTTTTCTTGCACTTTAATAGCTTTTTGTTCATGTTTCCCAAA
>NW_018397299.1:268300-271040 GCF_002168275.2 Theobroma umbraticum
GAAGAAAAAGCCATTTGTTGGCAAGAAAAGTCTATTTATAGTCACCCATGCCTTTGGAAGGCTTATTACTTGCTTTAAATGGTTTTATAATTGCATAATTGATTTTAAGTTGAATTTTTTTACATTTTTTGTCAAAACAGATTGTAATTGAGCGTTTGCCTTGGGAAATATGAAGAGAAAGCCATTCATTGGCAAGAAAAGACCATTTATAACCACCCATGCCTTCCAAAGTTTTACTACTCGCTTTAAATGGTTTTATAATCTCATTATTGATTTTAAGTTGAATTTTTTCACATTTTTGGTTAAAATAGATTATAGTTGAATGTCTGCATTAGGAAACGTTAAGAACATGCCGTTCATTAGGAAGAAAAGTCCATTCATAGTCACCCATGCCTTCTAAAGCCTTATTACTCGCTTTAAATAGTTTTAGAATCTCATAATTTATTTTAAATTGAATATTTTTATATTTTTGGTTAAAATCTATTATAATTGAATGTCTACTTCGGGAAACATGATGCAAAAGCCATCCATTGGTTGAATTTTAAGTAGATTTTTTTTACATTTTTGGTTAAAACTGATTATAATTGAGTGTTTGCCTTGAGAAACATGAAGAAAACATGATTCATTGGCAAGAAAAGTTCAATTATAGTCACCCAAGTCTTCTAAAGCCTTATTAGTCGCTCTAAATGGTTTTACAATCTCATTATTGATTTTAATTTGAAATTTTTGATATTTTAGTTAAAACAAATTATAATTAAGTGTTTGCCTTGAGAAACATGAAGAAAACATGATTCATTAGAAAGAAGAGTCCATTTATAGTCACTCATACTTTCTAAAGCCTTATTAGTAGCTTTAAATAGTTTTATAATCTTATAATTGATTTTAAGTTGAATTTCTTTATATTATTGGTCAAAACAGATGATAATTGAGTGTTTGTCTCGAGAAATATGAAGAAGAAGACAATCATTGGCTAGAAATGTCCATTTATAGTCACCCATGCCTTTCAGAGCCTTATTACTCACTTTAAATGATTTTATAATCTCATTATTGATTTTAAGTTGAATTTTTTTATATTTTTTATTAAAACATATTAATATATGATGTGTACCTCGAGAAATATGAAGAAAAAGCCATTCATTGGCAAAACAAGTCCGTTTGAATTCACCCATGCCTTTGGAAGCCTTATTACTTGCTTTAAATGATTTTGTAATCTCATAATTGATTTTAAGTTGAATTGTTTTATATTTTTTATTAAAGCAGATTATATTTGATTATCTGCCTTGGGAAATATAAACAACAAGCTATTTAAGTGCAAGAAAGGTCCATTTATAACCACCCATGCCTTTCGAAGCTTTATTACTTGCTTTAATGGTTTTATAAACTTATAATTGATTTTAAGTTGAATTTTTTCATATTTTTGATTAAAACAGATTATAATTGAATGTCTATCTCAAGAAACATGACAAAAAAGTCATTCATTGGCAAAATAAGTCAATTTGTAGTCACCCATGCCTTTGGAAGCTTTATTACTTGCTTTAAATGGCTTTATAATGTCATAATTGATTTCAAGCTAGACTTTTTTATCTTTTTGGTCAAAATAGATTATAATTGATTGTTTTATCTCAGGAAACATGGAGAAAAAGCTAAGCATTGGCAAGAAAAGTCTATTTATAGTAACCCATGCCTTTGAAAGCCTTATTATTTGCTTTAAATAGTTTTATAATCTCATACATGACTTTAAGTAGAATCTTTTTATATATTTAGTTAAAACAGATTATATTTGAATGATTGCCTTAGAAAATGTGAACAAAAGCTATTCAAGTGCAAGAAAAGTCTATGTATATTTTTTTTACGTTTTTCATTAAAATAGACTATATTTGAATGCTTGCCTTGAGAAACCTATAGAAAAAGCCATTCCTCAAGAAGAAAAGTCTATTATAGTCACCCATTCCTTCAAAAGCCTCATTACTCACTTTAAATGGTTTTATAATCTCATAATTGATTTCAAGTTCAATGTTTTTTACATTTTTTTTCAAAACAGATTATAATTGAGTTCCTACCTTGAGAAACATGAAGAAAAAGGCATTCATTGGCAAGAAAAGTCCATTTATAGTCACCCATTCCATCAAAAGCCTTATTACTCGCTTTAAATGGTTTTATAATTTTATAATTGATTTTAAGTTGAATTTTTTTATATTTTTCATTAAAATAGACTATAATTGAATGCTTGCCTCAGGAAACATGTACAAAAAGTCATTCATTGAGAAGAAAAGTCCATTAAAAGTCACCCATTCCTTTAAATGCCTTATTACTCGCTTTGAATGGTTTTATAATCCCACAATTGATTTTAGTTTGAATTGTTTTACATTTTTAGTTAAAATAGACTATAATTATATGCTTAGCTCGATAAATGTGAAAAAAGGCATTCATTGGCAAGAAAAGTCCATTTATAGTCACTCATTCTATCAAAAGTCTTATTACTCACTTTAAATGGTTTTATAATCTAATAATTCATGTTAAGTTGAAGTTTTTTATATTTTTCATTAAAATAGACTATAATTGAAAGCCTGCCTTGAGAAACATGTAGAAAAAGCCATTTATTAGGAAGAAAAGTCCATTAATAGTCACCCATTCCTTCAAATGCCTTATTACTCACTGTAAATAGTTTTATAGTCACATAATTGATTTTTAAGTTGAATTGTTTTATATTTTTGGTTAAAACAAACAATAATTGAATGTC
>NW_018397299.1:271142-271292 GCF_002168275.2 Theobroma umbraticum
TATAATCTCATAGTTGATTTTAAGTTGAATTTTTTTACATTTTTCATTAAAATATGCTATAATTGAATATCTGTCTCGAGAAACATATAGAAAAAGCTATTCATCAAGAAGAAAAGTCCACTATAGTCACCCATTCCTTCAAAAGCGTTA
>NW_018397299.1:271302-271445 GCF_002168275.2 Theobroma umbraticum
TAAATAGTTTTATAATCTCAAAATTGATGTTAAGTTTAATTTTTTTATATTTTTGGTTAAAACAGATTATAATTAATTGTCTACCTCAAGAAACGTGAAGAAAAAGGTATTCATTGGTAAGAAAAGTCTATTTATAGTCACCC
>NW_018397300.1:0-960 GCF_002168275.2 Theobroma umbraticum
AAAAAAAATTCAATTTAAAACCATTTAAAAAAGTATAAATTCACTTAAAGAGAGTAACGTGGCTTTCGAAGGAATAAGCAAATATAAGCGGACTTTTCTTGTCAAAGGATGACTTTTTCTTCACGTTTCTCAATGAAAACATCAAATTATCATCTATTTTAACTAAAAATGAAAAGAAAATCAATTTAAAATTAGTTAAAAAGTTATAAATTCACCTCAAGCGAGCAACAAGGCTTTCAAAGGTATGAGCGATAATAATAGACTTTTTTTGTCAATGGATGATTTTTTGCTTCACGTTTCTCAATGTAAACATCAATTTATGATCTGTTTTAACCAAAAATGAAGAAAAAATTTAATTTAAAATTAGTTAAAAATTTATAAATCCACTTAAAGCGAGTAAAATGACTTTTGAAGGCATGAACAACTATACATGGACTTTTCTTATCAATTGATGGATTTTGCTATATGTTTCCCAATGCAAATATCAATTTTTGGTCTGTTTTAACCAAAAATAAAAAAAATCAATTAAAAATTAGATAAAAAGTTATAAATCCACATAAAGCAAGTAACAAAGCTTTTAAAGGCATGAGCGACTATAAATGGACTTTTCTTATTAAAGGACAGCTTTTACTTCATGTTTTCTAATGTAAACATCAAATTATAATCCATTATAACAAAAATATAAAACAAAAGTCAATTTAAAATCATTTTAAAAGTTATAAATCCATTTAAAACGAGAAAAGAGGCTTCTAAAGGCATGAGTGACTATAAATGGACTTTTCTTGTCAAGGTATAAGTGTCTATAAATGAAGTTTTCTTGTCAATGGATTGTTTTGACTTCATGTTTCCCAATGAAAACATCAAATTATGATCTGTTTTAATAAAAAATGTGAAAAATATTCAATCTAAAATTATTTAAAAAGTTATAAATCCACTTAAAGCAAGTAACAAGGCTTTCGA
>NW_018397300.1:1416-1639 GCF_002168275.2 Theobroma umbraticum
TTTTATAATCTCATAATTGATTTTAAGATGAATTTTTTTACATTTTTAGTTAAAGCAGATTATAATTGAATGTCTGCCTTGTGAAACATGAAGAAAAAACCATTCATTGACAAGAAAAGTCCATTTATACTCACTCTTGCCTTTGAAAGCCTTATTACTCACTTTATACAGTTTTATAATCTCATAATTGATTTTAGGTTGAATGTTTTTATATTTTTAGTTA
>NW_018397300.1:1950-2370 GCF_002168275.2 Theobroma umbraticum
AAGCCTTATTACTCGCTTTAAATAGTTTTATAACCTCATAATTGATTTTAACTTTAATTTTTTTTATATTTTTGGTTAAAACATATTATAATTGAATGTTTGCCTTAAAAAACGTGAAGGGAAAGCCATTCATTGGCAAGAAAAGTCCAATTATAGTCACTCATTCCTTCATAAATCTTACTACTCACTTTAATTGGTTTTGGAATATCATAATTGATTATAAGTTGAATGTTTTTGTATTTTTGGTTAAAACCAATTATAATTGAATGTTTATCTCAGAAAACATGAAAAAAAACCCATTCATTGACAAGAAAAGCCCATTTATAGTCACCTTACCTTTCGAAAGTCTTATTACTCACTTTAAATGATTTTATAATGTCACAATTGATTTTAAGTTGTATTTTTTGTACTTTTTTTATT
>NW_018397300.1:2395-2993 GCF_002168275.2 Theobroma umbraticum
AGTTACTCAGGCCTTCCAAAACCTTATTTCTCACTTTAAATAGTTTTATAATCTCATAATTGATTTTAAGTTAAAGTGTCTTACATTTTTTGTTAAAATAGATTATAATTGAATGTCTGCCTTAGAAAACATGGAGCAAAAGTCACTCATTGGCAAGAAAAGTCCAATTACAGTCACCTATTCCCTCTAAAGCCTTATCGCTCACTTTAAATGGTTTCGTAACCTCATAATTGATTTTAAGTTAAATTGTTTTATATTTTTAGTAAAAATAGGTTATAATTGAATGTCTGCCTCAAGAAACATAAAGAAAAAGCTATTCATTGACAAGAAAAGTCCATTTATAGTCACCAATGTCTTCAAAAGCTTAATTACTCGCTTTAAATGGTTTTACAATCTCATAATTGATTTTAGATTAATTTTGTTTTACACTTCTGGTGAAAACAGATTATAATTGACTGTCTACCTTGAGAAACGTGAGGAAAAAGCCATTCATTGATAAGAAAACTTTATTTATAGTCACCCATATCTTCGAAAGCCTTTTTACTTGCTTTAAATAGCTTTATTATCTTATAATTGATTTTAAGTTGAATTTTTTTAC
>NW_018397300.1:3003-3406 GCF_002168275.2 Theobroma umbraticum
AAAACATATTATAATTGAATATCTACCTTAGAAAACGTGAAAAAAAGGCATTCATTGGAAAAAACAAGTCCATTTATAGTCGTTTAAGCTTTCAAAAGCCCTATTACTGGCTTTAAATAGTTTTATAACCTTAAAATTGATTTTAAGTTGAATTTTGTTACATTTTTTGTTAAAACATATTATAATTGAATGTCTTCCTTAAAAAACATGAAGAAAAACCTGTTCATTGCTAAGAAAAGTCAATTTATAGTCACCCATTCGTTCAAAAGCTTTATTGCTCGCTTTAAATGGTTTTATAATATCACAATTGATTTTAAGCTGATTTTTTTTATATTTTTAGTTAAAATAGAGTATAATTGAATATCTGCCTCATGAGACATGAAGAAAATGCCATTCATTGACA
>NW_018397300.1:3522-3660 GCF_002168275.2 Theobroma umbraticum
TTTTTACTTTTTTAATTAAAATATATTATAATTGAATGTCTACCTTGAGAAACATGAAGTGAAAGCCATCTATTGATATTAAAAGTCCATTTATAGCCACTCAAGTCTTCGAAAGCCTTATTACTCGCTTTAAATGGT
>NW_018397300.1:3670-3865 GCF_002168275.2 Theobroma umbraticum
CATAATTGATTTTAAGTTGAATTTTTTTCTATTTTTGGTTGAAACAGATTATAATTGAATGTTTGTCTCAAGAAACATGAAGAAAAACTCGTTCATTAGCAAGAAAAGCCCACTTATAGTCATCCAAGGCTTGAAAAGCCTTATTACTCGTTTTAGATGATTTTATAACCTCATAATTGATTTTAAGTTGAATGT
>NW_018397300.1:3875-4380 GCF_002168275.2 Theobroma umbraticum
TTAGTTAAAACAGATTATAATTGAATGTCTACCTTCAAAAACTTCAAGAAGAGGCATTCATTGGTAAGAAAAGTCCAATTACAGTCACCCATTCCCTCAAAAGCCTTATCGCTCACTTTAAATGATTTTGTAACCTCATAATTGATTTTAAGTTAAATTTTTTTACTTTTTTAGTAAAAACAGATTATAATTGAATGTCTGCCTTGAGAAAAATGAAGAAAAAGCTATTCATTGATAAGAAAAGTCCATTTATCATCACCTAAGCCTTCAAAAGCCTTACTACTTACTTTAAATTAGTTTTATGATCTCATAATTGATTTTAACTTGAATTTTTTTATATTACTGATTAAAATATATTATAATTAAATGTCTACCTTGGGAACCATGAGGCAAAAGTCATCCATTGGTTTAAAAGTTCCACTTATAGTCACTCAAGCCTTTAAAAGTCTTGTTACTCACTTTAAATGGTTTTGTAATCTCATAATTGATTTTAAGTTAAATTTTT
>NW_018397300.1:4480-6321 GCF_002168275.2 Theobroma umbraticum
TTTTAAAGGCTTGAGTGACTATAAGTGAAACTTTTATGCCAATGGATGACTTTTCCTCACGGTTCTTAAAGTAGATATTCAATTATAATATATTTTAATCAGTAATGCAAAAGAATTCAAGTTAAAATCAATTATGAGATTATAAAACCAATTTAAAGTAAGTAGTAAGGTTTTTGAAGGCTTAGGTGACGATAAATAGACTTTTCTTATCAATGAATGGCTTTTTCTTCATGTTTCTTAAGGCAGACATTCAATTATAATCTATTTTTACTAAAAAAGTAAAAAAATTCAACTTAAAATCAATTATAAGGTTACAAAACCATTTAAAGTGAGCGATAAGACTTTTGAGGGAATTGGTGACTATAATTGGACTTTTCTTATCAATGAATGCCTTTTCTTGACGTTTTTAAGCTAGACATTCAATTATAATATGTTTTAACTAAAAATGTAAAAAATTCAACTTAAAATCAATTATGAGGTTATAAAACCATCTAAAGTGAGTAATAAGGCTTTTCAAGCCTTGGGTGACTATAAGTGGGCTTTTCTTGCTAATAAACGAGTTTTTCTTCACGTTTCTTAAGACAAACATTCAATTATAATCTGTTTCAACCAAAAATGGAAAACAATTCAACCTAAAATCAATTATGAGATTATAAAACCATTTAAAGCGAGTAATAAGGCTTGCTTGAGTAGCTATAAATAGACTTTTCATATCAATAGATGGCTTTTGCTTCATGTTTCTCAAGGCAGACATTCAATTATAATATATTTTAATAAAAAAAATAAAAAAATTTAACTTAAAATCAATTATGAGATTGTAAAACCATATAAAACGAGTACTAAAGCTTTCGAAGGCATGGGTAGCTATAGATGGATTTTTCTTATCAATGAATGGTATTTTCTTCATGTTTCATGAGATAGACATTCAATTATACTCTGTTTTAACTAAAAATATATAAAAAAAAATCAGCTTAAAATTAATTGTGAGATTATAAAACCATTTAAAGCAAGCAATAAGGCTTTTGAAGTAATGGGTGACTATAAATTGACTTTTCTTAGTAATGAATGGGTTTTTCTTCATGTTTTTTGAGGCAGATATTCAATTATAATATTTTTTAACTAAAAATGTAACAAAATTCATCTTAAAATCAATTTTAAGGTTATAAAACCATTTAAAGCCAATAATAAGACTTTTGAAAGCCTAAGCGACTATATATGGATTTTTTTTGTCAATGAATCCCTTTTTTTCATGTTTTCTAAGGTAAATATTCAATTATAATATGTTTTAATAAAAAATGTAAAAAAATTCAAATTAAAATCAATTATGAGATAATAAAACTATTTAAAGCAAGTAATAAGGCTTTTGAAGGTATGGGTGACTGTAAATAAAGTTTTCTTGTCAATAAATGACTTTTTCTTCACGTTTCTCAAGATAGACAATCAATTGTAATCTGTTTTAACTAGAAGTCTAAAAAAAATTAACCTAAAATCAATTATAAAATTGTAAAACTATTTAAACTGAGTAATTAGGCTTTTGAAGGCATTGGTGACTATAAATAGACTTTTCTTGTCAATGAATGGCTTTTCTTCATGTTTCCTAAGGTAGACATTCAATTATAACCTGTTTTTACCAAAAATGTAAAATAATTCAACGTAAAATCAATTATGAGGTTACGAAACCATTTAAAGTGAGTGACAAGGCTTTCGAGGGAATGGGTGACTGTAATTGGACTTTTCTTGTCAATAAAAGACTTTTGCTCTATGTTTTCTAAGGTAGACATTCAATTATAATCTATTTTAATAAAAAATGTAAGACAATTTAACTTAAAATCAATTATGAG
>NW_018397300.1:6331-6511 GCF_002168275.2 Theobroma umbraticum
TATTTAAAGTGAGTAATAAGGCTTCGGAAGGCCTGAGCAACTATAAATGGACTTTTCATATCAATAGATGCCTTTTACGGTAAACATTCAATTACAACATATTTTAATAAAAAAAGTAAAAAAATACAACTTAAAATCAATTGTGACATTATAAAACCATTTAAAGTGAGTAATAAGGCT
>NW_018397300.1:6611-6998 GCF_002168275.2 Theobroma umbraticum
GCCATTCATTGACAAGAAAAGTCCATTTATAGTCACTCATGCCTTCGAAAGCCTTGTTATTCACTTTAAGTGGATTTATAATTTTTTAATTATTTTTAAATTGATTTTTTCTCATTTTTAGTTCAAACGGATCATAATTTGATGTTTGCATTGGCTAATGTGAAGCAAAAGTCATTGATTGACAAGAAAGTCTATTTGTAGTCACTCATGCCTTCGAAAGCCTTTTTATTCGCTTTAAGTGAATTTATAACTTTTTAACTGATTTTAAATTGATTTTTTTTTTATTTTTAGTTAAGATGGATCATAATTTCATGTTTGCACTAGGAAATATGTAGCAAAAGCCATCCATTGACAAGCAAACTCAGTTTATAGTCACTGATGCCTTTG
>NW_018397300.1:7008-7683 GCF_002168275.2 Theobroma umbraticum
TACTTGCTTTAAGTGGATTTATAACATTTTAAATGGTTTTAGATTGAAATTTTTTTCAATTTTTGGTTAAAATAGATTATAATTTGATATTTGCATTTGGAAACACAATGCAAAAGCTATCCGTAGATAGGAAAAGTCTAGTTATAATCACAAATGCCTTCAAAAGCCTTGTTATTCATTTTAAGTTGATTTATAACTTTTTAAATGATTTTTTTTGACATTTTTGGTTAAAACAGATCAGAATTTAATGTTTGCAATGGAAAACATGAAGAAAAAACAATCCATTGTCAAGAAAACTCTATTTATAGTCACTCATACCTTTGAAAGCTTTGTTACTCATTTTAACTAGATTTATAACTGTTCAAGTGATTTTAGATTGATTTTTTTTCACATTGTTAGTTAAAAACGGATCATAATTTGATGTTTACATCAGAAAACATAAAGCGAAGGCAATCCATTGATAAGAGAAGTTCATTTATAGTCACTCATGCCTTCAAAAGCCTTTGTTACTCACTTTAAGTGGATTTATAATTTTTTAAATAATTTTAAATCAAACTTTTTTTACATTTTTTTATAAAACAGATCATAATTTGATGTTTGCATTGAGAAATGTGGAGCAAAAGTCATCTATTAACTAGAAAAGTCCATTTATAGTCACTCATATCTTCGAAAGCC
>NW_018397300.1:7783-9173 GCF_002168275.2 Theobroma umbraticum
TTACTCATTTTAAGCGGATTTACAACTTTTTAACTGATTTTAAGTTCATTTTTTTTATTTTTGGTTAAAACGGGTCATAATTTGATGTTTGCATTAGGAAATGTGAAGCAAAAGGCATTTATTGACAAGAGAAGTCTATTTATAGTCGCTCATGCCTTCGAAAGCCATGCTTTTCACTTTAAGTGGATTTATGCCTTTTTAAGCAATTTTAAATTTTATTTTTTTTTACATTTTTGGTTATGATGGATCATAATTCGATGGTTGCATCGGAAAACATGAAGTCAAAGCCATCCATTAACAAGAAAAGTCCATTTATAGTTACCCATGCCTTTGAAAGCCTTGTTATTCGCTTTAAGTCGGTTTATAACTTTTTAACTAATTTTAAATTGATTTGTTTTCATTTTTGGATAAAACATATCATAATTTGATATTTGCATCAAGAAACGTGAAGTAAAAGCCATCCATTGATAAGAAAAGTACATTTAAAGTCTCTCATACCATCGAAATCTTTGTTGCTTGTAACACCTCGTACTCGGATATGGTGGCTAATAGAGCTTATTAGATACCAATTGAAGTATTTAAGAATGCTAAAGGGTGAAAGGAATAATTTGAAATAAAATATTCCATACATAAGAAAATAAAAAGTGAATAATAATATTTTTTTATCAAGAATGAATTAGCGAGTTAAAGGTGGTTTGGAAGTGAACCGGGACAAAGGGAGACATTTGGAGGTCTAGAGGAAACAAGTGAAGAATTTTAGATTAAAATAATATTAAAATATTAATATTTTAACTTTTGTTGAAATTAGTCATGAAGGAGGATTATCTGACTAATTTAAGTGGGGGAGAAGAAGTAAGAAAGGATTTTGAAGAAAAACGATATTAGTGGGACCCGCGTATCTTTATTAAATAAAAGCTACCATAGGTAAGTATATATTTAAGTATTTATGGTGACTACCTTGACAAGGTGCAAATTTTATTGTTTTGTTTACACACTGTGTAAAGGAAGGAAGTAAAGGAAAATTGGAGTTTAAAAAAAACTGTTGGAAGGACCAAATTGTAACGGATGAAAGTTTAGAGGGTTAAATTGGTTAAATAAGGAAAAGTTTGAGGACATATGTGTGATTTTAATTAAATGGACATTTATTAACCAAGGAAGGTTAGATTATGTGGAATATGAGATGTGCATGAGAAATTTACTATTACATGCAAATCATTGCATTGAAAAAGAAGGAAGTTAGTGGGAAACATGTGAGACCCCACCATGTGAAAGTTGACAAAGAGAAAAAGGAATAAAAAGTATTTAAATGGGAGAAAACTAAGGTTTGGCAAGGATAGCCCATAGTAAACAACATAAGGATGGCAATCTGATTTGAAAAGGAAAAGGTATA
>NW_018397300.1:9183-9418 GCF_002168275.2 Theobroma umbraticum
GAAATATTATTGGGTGATAAGGCGACATTAAAAGGAAATGAAAATGAAATGGAATAAAATACATTTGAAATTTAATGCAAATAAATACAAGGAAACATTACATGAACAAGCCATCAGTGGGAGGTGGTGATAATAGAAAGGGAGAAGTTGAATGACATGACATGTAAAGAGAAAAGAAAAGAAAATAATGGAAAAAGGAAGTAACTTTAGGCAAACTGCCCATGAGTAAGTAAAA
>NW_018397300.1:9428-9847 GCF_002168275.2 Theobroma umbraticum
GAAAACAATGAGAAATTGAGGTGGCGAATAGGAAGTTATTAGGATATAATTTGGACCAATAAGCAAAAGAGAAAATTTGTGCCTGAAACATGAGTGGAGAATGAGTTGGTCCAATGGAAAATGAGGAACTTAAAGAAAATAATAGAGAAAGGAAGTGGCTTTGGGCAATCCGCCTATGCATGAGTAAAATGGAAAAGAAACATACAAGGCAAAAGCCTTGTAGAGCCTCCACCCAAAAGGAAGAAAGAGAAGAGAAGAAAAGAATCATGCAACGAAAGGCTCGATTTTTAGAAGAAAAATGTGAAGAAAACAGGTGAGTTCCCATGAAAGATCTGCCCATTTAGAAGGGAAGTGGGGAAGAAAGGACTTGTGAAGCTTTCTCCTGAGACAAGAAAGGTATAAAAATGGTCATTTTTGTT
>NW_018397300.1:9857-10016 GCF_002168275.2 Theobroma umbraticum
GCTTTGTAAATCAATGGTAATGTGAGATTTTGTTGGTGGTGGCAATGGATCTACAACGATTCAAAGAATCTGAGGCATGCATGTAGATAGATATTGGAATGCATGGTGATTTTAAGCTAGATAATCAATGGGTAAATATTTTGGTCTTGAAATCACAAG
>NW_018397300.1:10026-10982 GCF_002168275.2 Theobroma umbraticum
AAATGAGATGTGTGCTAATTGTTTATGTTTGTGGTAGCAATGATGATCATGGATGTGAGGTAATTGTGAACCCTATGTGGGACTCAAGCTAAAACCGAAAGGTGATTATGCAATGTGTCTAAATTGTGTTGTGTTGGTTATGAATGGTTGATAGTATGTAGAATACTTGTTAAAATGCTTATGATTGAGGTTGATGAAAAATAAGAAATTTGGTCAAGGTATCATTAATCAAGTTGCTGCCCATATATGTGTATGATTAAGCATAATGAGTTTAATTTGCTGTTAGGAAAGTTTGTTGTGGTGGCATGCCAGAGGAGGTAACCGGTGACTGACGAGTAGAATTAGCTAGATATGCACCTAAATTGATAGTGATGTAATGTCCCACTATTGTAAGGTGAGTAGGGGATACCTATTTTAAAATCTCCGTACTATATGTTGATTTACATCAATAAACATTGCTGGTTTTCTTAAGTACATTGTGGATAGCATGAGCTGGTAAGAACCATAGAAAATTTATGGATACAAGTTGTTTTGAAAGTGTTTTAGATATATCTATAGATACACTATAGAAACAAGCCTTTTACGATGTTTGCATCAAAATCTGTGCCTTGTATTTTTGTGTGATATGCATCGCTAAATGCATTTGTTAAATGATTCAAAATGCAAGTTTTAAGCACCTGTTTTATTTCGATCTTTGAACAAGTGTTTACACCATGCCATTAAACTTGAAAAGTAATTTAAAGGGTTATCAAACCTTGATTTCAAATGATTTAAAGGAAAAGCTTCAAAAAACCTGATTTGGTTTTAAAAATAATTTTGACAAACCGAGAGCGTTGAAAGTAGGACGAATGTCACATCGTGATAGTGTGACCCTTGTGCACAAGTGAGCTCTTGTTAAAGAACCTTTGGGTCAATAATGCGTTGTTAGACAAGGCTGGAGCCATGGTTTGTGATAT
>NW_018397300.1:11167-11514 GCF_002168275.2 Theobroma umbraticum
TGAAGTGAGTCCGCGGGTGATTATGATGCTTACCGACTCGAGAGCCTTGTGAGTTTTTTGACATGTACTCTTTTGCATGGTGGAGAGTTCAGATTTCTTTGCAACTCCACTTGTTTGATTAAAAACTTTTAGTGCTTAGTTGACGATCACGAGTTAGTTTATGTGGCTGTACACTTTGATTTCTTTACATGCCACACATTATGGGAGCATGCATACCTTTATGTTGTATTCATATTTTGAAGGCAAGTGATGTTTTCGATGATTAAACTCTATTTTGCTACACAGGTTTTCGACATTGTTTTGCCAAGTGAAATATTACATTATGATTTTACGGTATCATTTTTTTT
>NW_018397300.1:11614-11911 GCF_002168275.2 Theobroma umbraticum
GAAGCAAAAAGCATCCACTAATAATAAAAGGCCATTTATAGTCACTTATACCTTCAAAAGCCTAATTAGTCGCTTTAAATAGTTTTATATTCTTATAAATGGTTTTAAAATTGAATTTATCTCAACCTAAGTTAAAACAAATGATAATTTGATGTTTGCATTGGGAAATGTGAAGCAAAAGCCATCTGTTGTTAGAAAAAGTCTATTTACAGTCACTTATTCGTTCGAAAGCCTTGTTACTCGCTTTAAGAGGATTTATAATTTTCTAAACGATTTAGAATTGAATTGTTTTTACAT
>NW_018397300.1:11994-12294 GCF_002168275.2 Theobroma umbraticum
ATAGTCATTTATGCCTTCAAAAGCCTTGTTACTCGTTTAAAGAGGATTTATAACTTTTTAAAGGATTTTGAATTGAATTGTTTTTACATTTTTTGTTAATACAGATCATAATTTGATGTTTGCATCTAGAAACATGAAGCAAAAGCTATTTATTGACAAGAAAAGTCCATTTATAGTCACTTACGCCTTTGAAAGCCTTGTTACTTAGTTTAAGTGGATCTATAACCTTCTAAATGATTTTGAATTTAATTTTTTTTACATTTTTGGCTAAAAGATATCATAATTTGTTGTTTACATTGG
>NW_018397300.1:12649-12785 GCF_002168275.2 Theobroma umbraticum
TTCTCCAAATTTTGGTTAAAACGGGTCATAATTGATGTTCACATCAAAAAACGTGAAGCAAAAGCCCTCCATTAACAAGAACTGCCCATTTATAGTCACCCATGCCTTAGAAAGCCTTATTACTCACTTTAAGAGG
>NW_018397300.1:12973-13102 GCF_002168275.2 Theobroma umbraticum
TTAGCTACTTTAAGTGGATTTATAACTTTTTAAATGATTTTGAATTGAAGTTTTCTTACATTTTTAGTTAAAACAGATCATAATTTAATGTTTTTATCAAGAAACATGAAGGAAAGCCATCCATTGATA
>NW_018397300.1:13317-13800 GCF_002168275.2 Theobroma umbraticum
TTCATGCCTTCAAAAACCTTGTTACTCGCTTTAAGAGGATTTATAACTTATTAAATAATTTTGAATTAATTTTTTTTTACATTTTTGGTTAATATAGATCATAATTTAATGTTTGTAACAAAAATGTGAAGTGAAGCTATCCATTGACAAGAAAAATCCATTTATAGTCATTTATGCCTTCGAAAGCCTTATTATTCGCTTAAAGAGGATTTATAACATTTTAAATGATTTTGAATTGAATTATTTTTACATTTTTAGTTAATACAGATCATAATTTAATGTCTGCATTTAAAAATGTGAAGCAAAAGCCATCCATTGACAAGAGAAGTCCATTTATAGTCATTCATACCTTCAAAAGCCTTGTTACTCGATTTAAGTGGATCTATAACCTTTTAAATGAGTTTGAATTCAATTTTTTTTACATTTTCTGTTAAAACATATCATAATTTGATATTTACACTGGGCATGAAGCAAAAGTCATCC
>NW_018397300.1:13816-14993 GCF_002168275.2 Theobroma umbraticum
CATTTATACTCACTGATGCCTTTGAAAGCCTTGTTACTCACTTTAATTGGATTTGTAACTTTTTAAATGATTTTGAACTGAATTTCTTTTTATATTTTTAGTAAAAATAGATCATAATTTGATGTTTGCATTAGGAAATGTGAAGCGAAGCAATCCATTGACAAGAAAAGTTTATTTATAGTCACTCTTGTCTTTGAAACTTTATTTATAGTCACTCATGCCTTCGAAAGCAAAAGTGGATTTTTAACTTTTTAATTCACTTAAAATTTTTTTTTTACATTTTTGGACTAACAGATCACAATTTAATATTTGTATCGAGAAACATGAATCAAAAGCCATCCATTGACAAAGAAAGTCCATTATAGTCGCTCATGCTTTTGAAAGTCATGTTACCCGCTTTAAAAGGATTTATAACATTTAAAATCATTTTGAATTGAATTGTTTTCACATTTTTGGTTAATATAGATCATAATTTAATATTCGCATTAGGAAACATAAAGCGAAAGCCATCCATTGACAAGAAAAGTCTATTTATAGACACTCATGCCTTCAAAAGGCTAGTTAGTCACTTTAAATAGTTTTGTAATCTTACAAATGATTTTAAAATTGAATTTCTCTCAATTTTGGTTAAGATAGATCATAATTTGATGTTTACATCAAAAAACATGAAGCAAAAGCCCTCCATTGACTAGAAATATCCATTTATAGTCACTCATACCTTCGAAAGCCTTGTTACTCACTTTAAGAGGATTTATAACTTTTTAAATGATTTAGAATTGAATTCTTTTACATTTTTAGTTAAAAAAAATTATAGTTTAACATTTGCATCAAGAAACGTAAAATGAAAGCCATCCATTGACAAGAAAAGCCTAATTGTAGTCACTTATGCCTTCGAAAGCTTTATTAGTTACTTTAAATGGATTTATAACTTTTTAAATGATGTTGAAATGAAGTTTTTTTACATTTTCAGTTAAATCAGATCATAATTTATTGTTTGCATCAGGAAATATAAAGCATAAGCCATCCATTGACAAAAAAAGTCGATTTATAGTCACTATTGCCTTTGAAAGCCTTGTTACTCACTTTAAGTAGATTTATAACTTTTTAATTCACTTTAAATTATTTTTTTTATATTTTTCATTAAAACATACCATAATTTAATGTTTGTATTGGGAAA
>NW_018397300.1:15183-15535 GCF_002168275.2 Theobroma umbraticum
AGCCATCCATTGACAAGAAAAGTCCATTTATAGTAACTATTGCCTTCAAAAGCCATGTTACTCGCTTTAAGTGGATTTATAACTTTTTAATTTATTTAATTTTTTTTTTATTTTTTGTTAAAGCATATCATAATTTAATGTTTATATTTGGAAACATGAAACGATAGCCATCCATTGACAAAAACAGTCCATATATAGTTACTCATACCTTCAAAAGCCTTATTACTTGCTTTAAGAAGATTTATAACTTTATAAATAATTTTGAATTGAATTGTTTTATTTATTTTTATTAATACAGATCAAAATTTAATATTTGTATTGGGAAACGTGAAGTAAAAGCCATCCATTGATA
>NW_018397300.1:15675-15854 GCF_002168275.2 Theobroma umbraticum
AACTGAATTTATAACTTTCTAAATAATTTTGAACTGAATTTCTTTTTATATTTTTGTAAAAATATATTATAATTTGATGTTTTCATCAAGAAATATGGAGTGAAGCAATCCATTGACAGGAAAAGTTAATTTATAGTCACTTATGCCTTTGAAAGACTAGTTAGTCACTTTAAATAGTT
>NW_018397300.1:15864-15968 GCF_002168275.2 Theobroma umbraticum
ATAAATAATTTTAAAATTGAATTCTCTCAATTTTGGTTAAAATAGATCATAATTTGATGTTTGCATTAAAAAACGTGAAGCAAAAGCCCTTCATTGACTAGAAA
>NW_018397300.1:16075-16580 GCF_002168275.2 Theobroma umbraticum
ATTCTTTTACATTTTTAGTTAAAAAAGATCATAGTTTAATGTTTATATCAAGAAACGTGAAGCGAAAGCCATCCATTGATAAGAAAAGCTCAGTTGTATTCACTCATGCCTTTGAAAGCCTTGTTAGTATTTTTAAGTGGATTTATAAATTTTTAAATGATTTTGAAATGAAGTTTTTTTACATTTTTGGTTAAAATAGATCATAATTTGATGTTTACACAAGGAACCATGAAGCAAAAGCCATCCATTGATAAGGAAAGTCCATTTATAGTAACTATTACCTTCAAAAGCCTTGTTACTCACTTTAAGTGGATTTATAACTTTTTTGTTCACTTTAAATTAATTTTTTTATATTTTTTAGTTAAAGCAGACCATAATTTAATGTTTGTATTGGAATATATAAAATGATAGCAATTCATTGACAAAAACTGTCCATTTATAGTTACTCATACTTCCAAAAGCCTTATTACTCGCTTTAAGAGGATTTATGACTTTTTAAATAATT
>NW_018397300.1:16609-16740 GCF_002168275.2 Theobroma umbraticum
TTAATACAGATTATAATTTAATGTTTGCATCAAAAAATGTGAAGCAAAAGCCATCCATTGACAAGAAAAGTCCATTTATACTCATTGATGCCATTGAAAGCCTTGTTACTCACTTTAACTGGATTTACAAC
>NW_018397300.1:17039-17743 GCF_002168275.2 Theobroma umbraticum
GTCTTGTTACTCGCTTTAAGAGGATATATAACTTTTTAAGTGATTTTGACTTCTTTTACATTTTTTGTTAAAAAAGATCATAGGTTAATGTTTGCATTAAGAAATGTGAAGCAAGAGCCATCCATTGACAAGAAAAGCCCAATTGTAGCCACTCATGCTTTTGAATGCCTTGTTAGTTACTTTAAGTGGATTTATAACTTTTTAAATGATTTTGAATTGAAGTTGTTTTACATTTTTAGTTAAATGGGAAGCAAAAACCTTCCATTGACAACAAAAGTTTGTTTATAGTCACTCATGCCTTCGAAATCCCTGTTACTTGCTTTAAATAGTTTTGGAATCTTATAAATGATTTTAAAATTGAATTTTTCTCAATTTTGGTTAAGACAAAAGTCCTCCAATGACAACAAAATTCTATTCACAGTCACTCATGCCTTCGAAAACCATGTTACTGGCTTTAAGTGGATTTATAACTTTTTAAATGATTTGAAATTGATTTTGTTTTTTGCATTTTTAGTTAAAGCAAATCATAATTTGATGTTTGCATCGAGAAACGTGAAGCAAAAACCATCCATTGACAAGAAAAGTCTACTTGTAGTCACTTATACCTTCAAAAGCCATGCTACTTGTTTTAGGTGGATTTATACTTTTTAAATGGATTTGAATTGAGTTGTTTTTACATTTTTTTTACATTTTTGGATTAACAG
>NW_018397300.1:17753-18570 GCF_002168275.2 Theobroma umbraticum
AATGTTTGTATCAGGAAACGTGAAGCAAAAGCTATCCATTGACAAAGAAAGTCCATTTATAGTCGCTAATGCCTTTGAAAGCACTGTCACTTGCATTCATAGGATTTATAACTTTTAAAATCCTTTTGAATTGAATTTTTTTTACATTTTTGGTTAATATAGATTATAATTTAATATTTACATCTGGAAACATGGGGCAAAATGAGCCATTGACAAGAAAAGTCTATTTATAAACACTCATGCCTTTGAAAGCCTTGTTACTCACTTCAAGTGGATTTATAACTTTTTAAATAATTTTTAACTAAATTTTTTTTACATTTTTTATTTAAACATATCATAATTTGATGTTTGTGTTAGAAAGTATGAAGCGAAAGCTATCTATTTATAAGAAAAGTCCATTTACAATCACTCATACCTTGGAAAGCCTGGTTACATGCTTTGAGTGGATTCGTAATATTTTATAACATTTTAAAATAATTTTTTTACATTTTTGGTTGAAAACAGAACAGAATTTAATATTTTCATTGGGAAACATGATGAAAAGCCCTTCCATTCACTAGAAAAGTCTTTTTATAGTCTCTTATAGCTTCGAAAGCCTAATTAGTCACTTTAAATTGTTTTATAATCTTATAAATGATTTGAAAATTGAATTTCTTTTAATTTTGCTTAAAACGAATCAAAATTTGATGTTTTCATCGAGAAACGTGAAGTAAAACCTCAATTGACAATAAAAGTCTATTTATAGTAACTCATGCCTTCGAAATCCTTGTTGCTTACTTTAAATAGTTTTGGAATCTTATAAATGATTTTAAAATTG
>NW_018397300.1:18629-19013 GCF_002168275.2 Theobroma umbraticum
TTAAGTGGATTTATAACTTTTTAAATGATTTGAAATTGATTTTGTTTTTTACATTTTTGGTTAAAACAGATCATAATTTAATGTTTGCATTGAGAAACTTGAAGCAAAAGCGATCCATTGACAAAAAAAGTCTATTTGCAGTCACTTATGCCTTCAAAAGCCGTGCTACTCGTTTTAAGTGGATTTATACTTTTTAATGGTTTTGAATTGAATTGTTTTTACATTTTTAGTTAAAACATACTGTAATTTAATGTTTGCTTTGGGAAACATGAAGTAAAAGCCATCTATTGACAAGAGAAGTCTATTTATAGCCACTCTTGCCTTTCAAAGTCTTGTTTCTCACTTTAAGTGGATTTATAACTTTTTAATTCACTTTAAATTAAT
>NW_018397300.1:19023-19202 GCF_002168275.2 Theobroma umbraticum
TTTTTGGATTAACAGATCATAATTTAATGTTTGTATCAAGAAATGTGAAACAAAAGCCATCCATTGACAAAGAAAGTCTATTTATAGTCACTTATACCTTTGAAAGCCCTATCACTTGCTTTAAATTGAATTGTTTTTGCATTTTTAGTTAATATAGATTATAATTTAATATTTACATC
>NW_018397300.1:19377-19518 GCF_002168275.2 Theobroma umbraticum
CATGCCTTCGAAAGCCTTGTTACTCACTTCAAGTGGATTTATAACTTTTTAAATTATTTTTAATTTAATTGTTTTTTACATTTTTGATTTAAACATATCATAATTTGATGTTTGTGTTAGGAAGTATGAAGCAAAAGCTAT
>NW_018397300.1:19638-19842 GCF_002168275.2 Theobroma umbraticum
AACATTTTAAAATAATTTTTTTACATTTTTGGTTGAAACAGAACAGAATTTAATGTTTGCAATGGAAAACATGATGAAAAAGCCTTCCATTCATTAGAAAAGTTCATTTATAGTCTCTCATAGCTTTGAAAGCCTAATTAGTCACTTTAAATAATTTTATAATCTTATAATTGATTTGAAATCTGAATTTCTCTTAATTTTGGT
>NW_018397300.1:19852-20124 GCF_002168275.2 Theobroma umbraticum
CATAATTTGATGTTTGCATCGAGAAATGTGAAGCAAAAACCCTCCATTGATAATAAAAGTCTATTTATAGTCACTCATTTCTTCGAAATCCTTGTTGCTTACTTTAAATAGTTTTGGAATCTTAGAAATGATTTTAAAATTGAATTTCTCTCAATCTTGGTTAAAACAAAAGTCCTCCATTAACAACAAAAGTCCATTTATAGTCACTCTTGTAACGACCGAATCCCCGATCGCTACCGGCATTCGAGACTCTTGGAAGAAGCCGTCAAGTC
>NW_018397300.1:20224-20511 GCF_002168275.2 Theobroma umbraticum
TAAGTCTGTGAGACTTACCCCCTTATTTTCCCTTTTACAGATAGTGATCAGTCTGGTGTGCGTTCATTGGCGCATATTTCCTACTGCAACTAAGTAAAGGCATCTCATAGCTCCTTATTCTGAGTAACTCCGCTGCTAGAGGTTCAGTCCCATATAGCATGATGTAAATGTAAATAGTATTATTGTAATTGTGGAGTAGGATATTATAGACCTTAATGGATTCTTGCAAAGGAGATGAGTAAAAGTTAAGTCAATATATTATTACTATGGTTTCAAATCATATTACA
>NW_018397300.1:20587-20722 GCF_002168275.2 Theobroma umbraticum
TGGAACGAGTATAGAATTAATAAGAGTTCTTAATAAGGTTTGTTCGAGACTTGATAGCTTCTTCCAAGAGTCTTGAATGTCGGTAGCGATCGGGGATTCGGTCGTTACATGAGTGACTATAAATGGACTTTTGTT
>NW_018397300.1:20948-21243 GCF_002168275.2 Theobroma umbraticum
AATTAAGAGAAATTCAATTTTCAAATCATTTATAAGATTATAAAACTATTTAAATCGACTAATTAAGCTTTCGAAGCTATGAGAGACTATAAATGAACTTTTCTAGCAAATGGAAGGCTTTTTCATCATGTTTCCCAATACAAACATTAAATTCTGTTATGTTTCAACAAAAAATGTAAAAAAGTTATTTTAAAATGTTTTAAAATGTTATAAATTCACTCAAAGCATGTAACTAGGCTTTTCAAGGCATGAGTGACTGTACATGGACTTTTCTTATCAATGGATAGCTTTTGCT
>NW_018397300.1:21253-21339 GCF_002168275.2 Theobroma umbraticum
TAACACAAACATCAAATTATGATATGTTTAAACCAAAAATATAAAAAAAATAAATTAAAAATTATTTAAAAAGTTATAAATCCACT
>NW_018397300.1:21349-21726 GCF_002168275.2 Theobroma umbraticum
AACAAGGCTTTCGAAGGCATGAGGATTTATAAATAAACTTTTCTTGTCAATGGATCATTTTTTTCTCATGTTTCTCGATGTAAATAATAAATTATAATCTATATTAACCAAAAATGCAAAAACAATTCAATTCAAAATGATTTTAAAAGTTATAAATCCTCTGAAAGTAAGTGACAGGGCTTTCAAAGATATGAGAGACTATAAATAGAATTTCTTTGTCAATGGATGGCTTTTCTTTCACGTTTCCTAACACAAACATTAAATTATGATCTGTTAATCCAAAAAAGTAAACAAAAATTAATTTAAAGTGAATTAAAAAGTTAAAAATCCACTTAAAGTGAGTAACAAGACTTTGAAAGGTAAGAGTGACTATAAAT
>NW_018397300.1:21736-21835 GCF_002168275.2 Theobroma umbraticum
TATCAATAGATGGCTTTTGCTTCACATTTCCCAAAGCAAACATCAAATTACGATATGTTTTAACTAAAAATGTAAAAACAATTCAATTCAAAATCATTT
>NW_018397300.1:21845-22031 GCF_002168275.2 Theobroma umbraticum
AATCCACTTAAAACGAGTAGCACGACTTTCAAAAGCATGAGTGACTACAAATAAACTTTTCTTGTCAATAGATGGCTTTTACTTCACGTTTCTCGATGCAAACATTAAATTATTATCTGTTTTAATCAAAAATGTAAAAAATAAAATCAATTTCAAATCATTTACAAAGTTATAAATCCACTTAAA
>NW_018397300.1:22441-22785 GCF_002168275.2 Theobroma umbraticum
TTAAAGTGACTAACTAGGCTTTTGAAGGCATGAGTGACTATAAATGAACTTTTTCAGTCAATGAATGGCTTTTGCATCATGTTTCCCAATACAAATATTAAATTATGTTCTATTTTAACAAAAAATGTGAAAAAATATAATTTAAAATGATTTAAAAGTTATAAATCCAATTAGAGCGGGTAACTAGTCTTTCCAAGGCATGACTGATAATAAATGCACTTTTCTTGTCAATGGATAGCTTTTGCTACATGCTTCCAAATACAAACATCAAATTATTATATGTTTAAACTAAAAATGTAAAAAAATTAAATTCAAAATCATTTAAAAAGTTATAAATCCACTTA
>NW_018397300.1:22795-23162 GCF_002168275.2 Theobroma umbraticum
CAAGGCTTTCAAAGGCATAAGTGACTATAAATTGACTTTTCTTGTCAATGGATAGCTTACGCTTCACGTTTCCTGATGAAAGTATTAAATTATGATCTGTATTAATCAAAAATACAAAAACAATTCAATTCAAAATTATTTAAAAAGTTATAAATCCACTTAAAGTAACTAGCAAGGCATTCAAAAGCATGAGTGACTACAATTGGGCTTTTCTTGTCAATGGATAGCTTTTGCTTCACGTTTCTTAATGCAAACATTATCCTATTATCTTTTTTAACAAAAAATGTAAAAGAAGTCAATTCGAAATCACTTCAAAAGTTATATATCCTCTTAAAGCGAGTAACAAGACTTTCGAAGGTATGAATGA
>NW_018397300.1:23450-24064 GCF_002168275.2 Theobroma umbraticum
AAGTTGTAAATCCAGTTAAAGTGAGTAACAAGGCTTTCAATGGCATCAATGAGTGTAAATGGACTTTTCTTGTCAATGAATGGCTTTTGCTTCACGTTTTTTGATGCAAACATTAAATTATGATCTGTATTAATCAAAAATGTAAAAACAATTCAATTCAAAATTATTTAAAAAGTCATAAATCCTCTTAAAGCGAGTAACAAAGCTTTTGAAAGTATGAGTAACTATAAATGGACTGTTTTTGTCAATGAATTACTATCATTTTATATTTCCAAATACAAACATTAAATTATGGTTTGCTTTAACTAAAAAATATAAAAAAATTAATTTAAAATGAATAAAAAAGTTATAAATCCACTTAAAGTTAGTAACAAGGCTTCTGAAGGTAATAGTTACTATAAATGGACTTTCCTTGACAATGGATGACTTTCGCTTCATGGTTCCTTATGTAAACATTAAATTATGATTTATTTTAACCAAAAATGTAAAAAAACTTCATTTCAAAATCATTTTAAAAGTTATAAATCCACTTAAAAATACTAACAAGGCTTTTAAAGGCATGAGTGACTACAACTAGGCTTTTCTTATCAATGGATGGCTTTTGCTTCACGTTT
>NW_018397300.1:24289-24471 GCF_002168275.2 Theobroma umbraticum
ACAAAACTATTTAAAGTGACTAACTAGCCTTTCAAAGGCATAAGTGACTATAAATTAACTTTTCCTGTCAATGGATTGCTTCGCTCCATATTTCTTAATGCAAACATCAAATTATAATATATTTTACCAAAATATAAAAAGAAATTCAGTTCAAAATTATTTAGAAAGTTATAAATTCAGTT
>NW_018397300.1:24883-25066 GCF_002168275.2 Theobroma umbraticum
TTTGTCAATAGATGGCTATTGTTTCATGTTTTCAAATACAAATATTAAATTATGATCTGCTTTAACAAAAAAAGAAAAAAAATTTAAAGTGAATTAAAAAGTTTTAAATCCACTTAAAGCGAATAACAAGGCTTTTGAAGGCAATAGTTACTATAAATGGACTTTTCTTGTCAATGGATGGCT
>NW_018397300.1:25304-27219 GCF_002168275.2 Theobroma umbraticum
TTTCCCAATACAAACATTAAATTATGGTATGTTTTAATGAAAAATATAAAAAAATAATTTAACGTGAATTGAAAAGTTATAAATATACTTAAAGCGAGTAACAAGGCTTTCAAAGGCAATAGTGACTATAAATCGACTTTTTTTGTTAATAGATGACTTTCCCTTCATATTTCCTGATGCAAACAATAACTTATGATCTACTTTAACTAAAAATGTAAAAAAACTTCATTTCAACATCATTTAAAAAATTATAAATCCATTTAAAGTAACTAATAAAGCTTTCGAAGGCATAAGTGACTACAATTAGGCTTTTCTTGTCAATGGATGGCTTTCGTTTCACGTTTCTTGATGCAAATGTTAAACTATAATCTTTTTTAACCAAAAATGTAAAACAATTCAATTCAAAATCATTTAAAAAGTTATAAATGGACATTTCTAGTCAATGGAGGGCTTTTGCTTTATGTTTTTTGATGTAAACATCAAATTATGATCTATCTTAACCAAAATTGAGAGAAATTCAATTTTAAAATCATTTATAAGATTACAAAACTATTTAAAGTGACTAACTAGCCTTTTGAAGACATGATTGTCTATAAATAGACTTTTCTTGTCAATGGATGGCTTTAGCTTTATGTTTTCTAATGCAAATATTAAATTATGATCTATATTACCCAAAAATGTGAAAAAAATTCAATTCAAAATGATTTTAAACGCTATAAATCCTTTTAAAGCGAGTAACACGGCTTTCAAAAGTATGAGCGACTATAATGGACTTTCTTTGTCAATAGATGGCGTTTGATTCATGTTTCTTGATACAAATATTAAATTATGATCTGTTAGTCCAAAAATGTAAAAAAAAATTAAAGTGAACTAAAAAGTTAAAAATCCACTTTTGCTTTCGAAGGCATGAGTGACTATAAATGAACTTTTCTTGTCAATGGATTGCTTCACTTCACATTTCCTGATGCAAACATCAAATTATGATCTATTTTAACTAAAAATATAAAAACAAATTCAGTTCAAAATCATTTAAAAAGTTATAAATCCAGTTAAAGTGAGTAACAAGGCTTTCAAAGGCATCAGTGAGTATAAATGGACTTTTCTTGTCAATGGATGACTTTTGCTTCATGCCCAGTGTAAATATCAAATTATGATATGTTTTAACCAAAAATGTAAAAAAAATTGAATTTAAACTCATTTAAAAGGTTATAGATCCACTTAAACCGAGTAACAAGGCTTTTGAAGGCATGAATGACTATAAATGGACTTCTCTTGTCAATGGATGGCTTTTGCTTCATATTTTTAAATGCAGACATTAAATTATGATCTGTATTAACTAAAACTGTAAAAACAATTCAATTCAAAATCATTTAAAAAGTTATAAATCCTCTTTAAGCGAATAATAAGGCTTTCGAATGCATAAATGACTATAAATTGACTTTTCTTCTCAATGGATGGCTTCACTAGACATTTTTGTTGCAAACGTTAAATTATGATCTATATTAACAAAAAATGTAAAAACAATTCAATTAAAAATTATTAATAAGTTATAAATTCTCTTAAAGCGAGTAGCAAGGCTTTTGAAGGCATGAGCGACTATAAATGGACTGTTTTTATCAATGGATGGCTACCATTTCATGTTTCCTAGTACAAACATTAAATTATGATATGTTTTAACTAAAAATGTAAAAAAAAAATAATTTAAAGTAAATTAAAAAGTTATGAATCCACTTAAAATGAGTAACAAAGCTTTTAAAGGCAATAGTGACTATAAATAGATTTTTCTTATCAATGGATGGCTTTCCTTCATGTTTCTTGATACAAACATTAAATTATGATCTGTTTTAACTAACAATGTAAAAAAACTTCAATTCAAAATCATTTAAAAAGTTATAAATCCACTTAAAGTAGCTAA
>NW_018397300.1:27612-27993 GCF_002168275.2 Theobroma umbraticum
ATGAACTTTTCTTGTTAGTGGATTGCTTTGCTTCATGTTTCATGATGCAGACATCAAATTATCATATAGTTTTACTAAAAATGTAAAAAAATTTCAGTTCAAAATCATTTAAAAAGTTATAAATTCAATTCAAGTAAGCAGCAAGGCTTCCAAAGGCATGAGTAAATATAAATGAACTTTTTTTGTCAATGGATAGCTTTTGCTTCATGTTCTCCAATGTAAACAACAAATTATGATATCTTTTAGCCAAAAATATAAAAAAAATTAAATTCAAAATCATTTAGAAGGATATAGATCCACTTAAACTAAGTAACAAGGCTTTTGAAGGCATAAGTGACTATAAATGAACTTTTCTTGTTAATGAATAGCTTTTGCTTCATG
>NW_018397300.1:28116-28432 GCF_002168275.2 Theobroma umbraticum
TTTAAAGGTATAAGTGACTATAAATGGCCTTTTATTATTAGTGGATGCTTTTATTATTAGTGACTATAATTAGGCTTCACGTTTCCTAATGCAAATGTCAAATTATGGTTTCTTTTAATCGAAAAAATAAAAAAAGGCTAATTTAAAATCATTTAAAAATTTATAAATCTAATTAAAATGAGTAACAAAGCTTTTGAAGGCATTTGAAACATAAAGCAAAAGTCATCTATTGGCATAAAAAGTCTACTTATAGTCACTCAAGCCTTTTAAAGCCTTATTACTCGCTTTAAATGGTTTTATAATGTCATAATTGATT
>NW_018397300.1:28570-28943 GCF_002168275.2 Theobroma umbraticum
GCCTTATTACTTGCTTTCAATGGTTTTATAATCTCATAATTGATTTTAGCTTGAATTTTTTTAGATTTTTCATTAAAACGAATTGTGATCGAATGTTTGCCTTAGGAAACATGAAGAAAAAGCCATTTATTGGGGGGAAAAGGCCATTTATAGTCACCTAAACCTTTGAAAGCTTTATTACTCACTTGAACTGGTTTTATAATCTCATAATTGATTTTAGGTTGAATTCTTTTACATTTTTGGATAAAAAATATTATAATTAAATGTTTACCTTGGGAAACATGAAGAAAAATCCATTCATTACCAAGAAAAGCCCATTTATAGTCATCCAAACCTTCAAAAACCTTATTACTTGCTTTAAATGGTTTTATAA
>NW_018397300.1:28953-29269 GCF_002168275.2 Theobroma umbraticum
GATTTTAAGTTGATTTTTTTTTGCATTTTTAGTTAAAACAAATTATAATTGAATGTCTACCTTAGGAAACATGAAGGAAAAGCCATTCATTGGCAAGAGAAGTCCATTTACAGTCATCCATGCCTTCAAAAGCCTTATTACTCATTTTAAATGGTTTTATAACCTCATATATGATTTTGAGTTGAGTTTTTTTTTTACTTTTTGGTTAAAACAGATTATAATTGAATGTTTGCCTCAAGAAATGTGAAGAAAAAGCCATTCATTGATAAGAAAAGTCTATTTATAATCGCCTATTCCTTTAAAAGCCTTATTACTC
>NW_018397300.1:29279-29423 GCF_002168275.2 Theobroma umbraticum
GTTTTATAATCTCATAATTGATTATAGGTTGAATTTTCTTATAATTTTAGTTAAAATATATTTCAATTTGTTGTCTACCATCAGAAACGTGAAGCAAAAGCCATTTATTGATATGAAAAGTCTATTTATAGTTGCTCAAGCCTT
>NW_018397300.1:29781-29996 GCF_002168275.2 Theobroma umbraticum
CATAATTGATTTTAAGTTGAATTTTTTTACATTTGTGGTTAAAATATATTATAATTGAATATCTTCCTTGAGAAACATGAAGAAAAGCAATCCATTGACACAAAAAGTCCATTTATTCTCACTTAAGCCTTCGAAAACCTTATTACTCGCTTTTAATAGTCTTATAATCTCATAATTGATTTTAAGTTAAATTTTTTTATATTTTTTGTTAAAAC
>NW_018397300.1:30152-30480 GCF_002168275.2 Theobroma umbraticum
ATTGATTTTAAGTTGAATTTTTTTATATTTTTTATTAAAACAGATTATAATTGAGTGTCTGCTTTCAAAAACATGAAGAAAAGGCTATTCAGTGGCAACAAAAGTCCATTTATAGTTAGCTATCCCTTCCAAAGCCTTATGACTCGCTTTAAATAGTTTATAAACTCATAATTAATTTTAAGCTGAATTCTCATGCATTTTTAATTAAAACAGGTTATAATTGAGTGTATGCCTCAAAAAACGTGTAGAAAAAATCATTCATTGACAAGAAAAGTCCATTTATAGTCACTTATTGTTTCAAAAGTCTTATTACTCACTTTAAATGGTT
>NW_018397300.1:30490-30807 GCF_002168275.2 Theobroma umbraticum
ATAATTGATTTTAAGTTGAATATTTTTGCATTGTTAGTTAAAATAGATTATAATTGCATGTTTGCCTTAAGAGAAAGCCATTCATTGACAACAAAAGTCTATTTATAGTCACTCATACTTTCAAAAGCCTTCTTACTCGCTTTAAATGGTTTTATAACCTCATAATTAATTTTAAAATAAATTTTTTTACATTTTTGGTTAAAATAGTTTTTAATTAAATATTTACCTTGGGAAACGTGAAGGAAAAGTCATTCATTGACAAGAAAAGTTCAATTATAATCACCCATTCTTTCAAAAGCCTTACTACTCACTTTAAA
>NW_018397300.1:30817-31131 GCF_002168275.2 Theobroma umbraticum
ATCTCATTATTGATTTTAAGTTGAATTTTTTTACATTTTGGTTAAAACAGATTATAGTTGAGTGTCTACTTGAGAAACATGAAGAAAAAGCCATTCATTGACAACAAAAGTCCATTTATAGTCACTCATACCTTCAAAAGCCTTATTACTCACTTTATATAGTTTAATAATCTCATAATTGATTTTAGGTTGAATTTATTTTATATTTTTTGTTAAAATAGATTATAATTGACTGTCTGCCTTAAGAAACGTGAAGAAAAAGTCATTCATTTGCAAGAAAAGTCTATTTATAGTCACCTATTCTTTCAAAAGCC
>NW_018397300.1:31141-31286 GCF_002168275.2 Theobroma umbraticum
CTTTAAATGGTTTTATAATCTCATAATTGATTTTAGGATGAGTTTTCTTATATTTTTGGTTAAAACAGATTATAATTATGTGTCTACCTTGAGAACCATGAAGAAAAAGTGATTCATTGACAAGAAAGTCTATTTATAGTTACCC
>NW_018397300.1:31382-31639 GCF_002168275.2 Theobroma umbraticum
GCCCATTTATAGTCACCCAAGCCTTTAAAAGCCTTATTACTCACTATAAATGGTTTATAACCTCATAATTGATTTTAGCTTGAATTTTCTTATATTTTTGATTAAAACAGATTATAATTGAATGTTTACCCTAGAAAACGTGAAGAGTAAGCTATTCATTGGTAAGAGAAGTCCAATTATAGTCACCCATTCCTTCAAAAGCTTTACTACTCACTTTAAATGATTTTGAAATCTCATAATTGATTTTAAGTTGAATG
>NW_018397300.1:31781-31975 GCF_002168275.2 Theobroma umbraticum
GTCACCCAAGCCTTCGAAAGCCTTATTACTTGCTTTAAATGATTTTATAATCCCATAATTGATTTTAGCTTGAATGTTTTTATATTTCAGGTTAAAACATATTATACTTGAATGTTTGCTTTGGGAAACATGAAGAAAAAGTCATTCATCAGCAAGGAAAGCCCATTTATAGTCACCCAAGCCTTTAAAAGCCT
>NW_018397300.1:31985-32477 GCF_002168275.2 Theobroma umbraticum
TTTAAATAGTTTTATAATCTCCTAATTGATTTTAAGCTGTATTTTTTTTATATTTTTGCTTAAAATAGATTATAATTGAATGTCAACCTCATGAAACTTGAAGAAAAAACTATTCATTGACAAGAAAAGTCCATTTACAGTCACCCATGCCTTCGAAAGCCTTATTACTCACTTTTTATGCTTTTATAATCTCATAATTAATTTTAAGTTAAATTTTTTCGTATTTTTGATTAAAACAGACTATAATTGAATGTCTACCTTGGGAAACATAAAGCAAAAGCCATTCATTGATAAGAGAAGTCTATTTATAGTCATCCATACCTTTAAAAGCCTTATTACTCGCTATAAATGGTTTTATAACCTCATATATGATTTTGAGTTGAATTTTTTTATAGTTTTAGTTAAACAGATTATAATTGAATATTTTTCTCAGAAAACATGAAGAACAACCCATTCATTGGTAAGAAAATCCCATTTATAGTTAGCCAAGAC
>NW_018397300.1:32487-37671 GCF_002168275.2 Theobroma umbraticum
TTATTACTCGCTTTAAATGGTTTTGTAATCTCATAATTGATTTGAAGTTAAATTTTTTTACTTTTTTGATTAAAACAAATTACAATTGAATGTTTACCTCAGGAAACATGAAGAAAAGCCAATCATTGATAAGAAAAACCTATTTAGAGTCACTCAAGTCTTCGAAAGTCTTATTGCTCGCTTTAAATAGTTTTGTAATGTCATAATTGATCTTAAGTTGAATTTTTTTACATTTTTGTTACAACAGATTATAACCCACTGTCTGCCTTGAGAAACATGAAGAAAAAGCCATTTATTGACAGAAAAAGCTCATTTATAGTTACTTAACCCTTCGAAGTTTTATTACTCACTTTAAATAGTTTTATAATCTCATAATTGATTTTAAGTTGAATTGTTTTACATTTTTAGTTAAAACAGATTATAATTGATTGTTTGCCTTGGGAAACATGAAGGTAAAGCTATCCATTAGTAAGAAAAGTCCAATTATAGTCGCCCATTCCTTCAAAAGCCTTACTACTCACTTTAAATAGTTTTGTAATCTCATAATGGATTTTCAGTTGAATGTTTTTTACATTTTTGATTAAAATAGATTATAATTGAATGTTTGCCTTGGGAAACATGAAGAAAAACTCACTCATTGTCAAGAAAAGCCAATTTATAGTTACTCAAGTCTTCAAAAGCCTTATTACTTGCTTTAAATAGTTTTATAATCTCATAATTGATTTTAAGTTGAATTTTTTTACCTTTTTGGTTAAAAAAAATTATATTTGAATGCTTGCCTCAGAAAACATGAAAAAAAAGCCATTCATTGGCAAGAAAAGCCCATTTATAGTCACCTAAGCCTTCGAAAGCTTTATTACTTGCTTTAAATTGGTTTTAATCTCATAATTGATTTCAACTTAAATTCTTTTGCATTTTTGAATAAAATATTTTATAATTGATGTCTACGTTGAGAACCATGAAGCAAAAGTCATCCATTGGCATAAAAGTAACATTTATAGTCAGCCAAGCCTTCGAAAGTCTTATTACTCGCTGTAAATTGTTTTGTAATCGCATAATTGATTTTAAGTTAAATGTTTTTACATTTTTAGTTAACACATATTATAATTGAATGTTTTCTTCAGGAAATGTGAAGAAAAGGCCATTGATTCACAAGAAAAGTCCATTTATAGCCACTCATGCCTACGAAAGCCTTATTACTTGCTTTATATGATTTTATAATCTTATAATTAATTTTAAGTTGAATTTTTTTACTTTTTTGATTAAAATGTATTGTAATTGAATGTCTGCCTTAAGAAACGTGAAGCAAAAGCCATCCATTGGTATCATAAGTCCATTTATAGTCACTCAAACCTTCGAAAGCCTTATTACTCGCTTTAAATAGTTTTATAAGCTCATAATTGATTTTAGGTTGAATTTTTTCACATTGTTCATTAAAAAAAATTATAATTGAATGTCTGCCTTAAGAAACATGAAGCAAAAGCCATCCATTGGTATCAAAAGTCCATTTATAGTCACCAAAACCTTCAAAAGCCTTATTACTCACCTTAAATGGTTTTATAGTCTCATAATTGATTTTAAGTTGAATTTTTTTACATTTTTAGTTAAAACAGATTATAATTGAATGTAGACCTTGGGAAACATGAAGAAAAATCGATTCATTGCCAAGAAAAGTCAATTTATAGTCACTCATTCGTTCAAAAGCCTTATTACTTGCTTTAAATGGTTTATGATCTCACAATTCATTTTAAGTTGAATTTTTTTACATTTTTGGTTAAAATAGATTATAATTGAATGTTTACCTTGTGAAGCATGAAAAAAAAGCTATTCATTGACAAGAAAGTCCATTTATGGTACCCATGCTTTCGAAAGCCTTATTACTCGCTTTATATGGTTTTATAGTCTCATAATTGATTTCAGGTTCAATTTTTTTATATTTTTGGTTAAAATAGATTATAATTGACTGTCTACGGTGAGGAACGTGAAGACAAAGCCTTTCAATGATAAGAAAAGTACATTTATAGTTACTCATGTCTTTGAAAGCCGTATTACATGCTTTATATGGATTTACAATCTCATAATTAATTTTAAGTTAAATTTTTTTACTTTTTTGATAAAATATTATAATTAAATGTCTGCCTTAAGAAACATGAAGTAAAAGCCATTTATTGATATGAAAAGTCCATTTATAGTCAATCAAACTTTCAAAATCCTTATTACTTGCTATGAATAGTTTTATAATCTCGTAATTGATTTTAAGTTGAATTTTTTTACATATTTGGTTAAAACAGATTATAATTAAATGTCTACCTTGAAAAATGTGAAGAAAAGTTCATTCGTTAGTTAGAAAGGTCCATTTATAATCACCTGTTCCTTCAAAAGCCTTATTACTCACTTTAAGTGGTTTTATTATCTTATAATTAATTTTAGATTGAATTTTCTTACATTTTTTATTAAAATATATTATTATTGATTATTTGCCTTAAGAAACATAAGGCAAAAGCCATCCATGGGCACAAAAAGTCTATTTATTGTCAAGAAAATCCCATAATTGATTTTAAGTTGAATTTTTTTATATTTTTTGTTAAAAATATATAATAATTAATGTTTATCTTGAGAAACATGAAGAAAAAGGTATTCATTTGACAAGAAAATTTTATTTATAATCATCTATGCTTTCAAAAGCCTTATTACTCATTTTGTGGTTTTATTATCTTATAATTTATTTTAGGTTGAATTTTCTTACATTTTTTATTAAAATATATTATAATTGATTGTTTGCGTTAAGAAACATAAGGCAAAAGCCATCCATGGGCACAAAAAGTCTATTTATTGTCAAGAAAACAATCCCATAATTGATTTTAAGTTGAATTTTTTTATATTTTTTGTTAAAATATATAATAATTAATGTTTATCTTGGGAAACATGAAGAAAAAGGTATTCATTGACAAGAAAATTTTATTTATAATCATCTATGCTTTCAAAAGCCTTAATACTCATTTTAAATGGTTTTCTAACCTCAAAATTGATTTTAAGTTAAACTTTTTTACATTTTTTATTAAAATAGATTATAATTGAGTGTGTGCTTTTGAAAACATGAAGAAAAATCCATTCAGTGGCAACAAAGTCCATTTACAGTCACCCATCCCTTCAAAAGCCTTATGACTTGCTTTAGATAGTTTATAAACTCATAATTAATTTTAGGCTGAATTCTCTTGCATTTCTGGTTAAAACAAGTTATAATTAAGTTTTTACCTCAAGAAACGTGTAGAAAAAGTTATTTATTAGTAGAAAAAGTCCATTTATAGTCACCTATTCCTTCAAAAGCCTTATCACTCGTTTAAATGGTTTTATAATCTCATAATTGATTTTAAGTTAATTTTTTACATTGTTGGTTAAAATAGATTATAATTGAATGTTTGCCTTGAGAAATGTGAAGAAAAATTTATTCATTAACAATAAAAGTCTATTTATAGCCACCCATGCCTTCAAAAGGCTTATTACTCGGTTTAAATGGTTTTATAATCTCATAATTAAGTTTAGGTTGTATTCTTTTACATTTTTAGTTAAAACATATCACAATTGAATGTCTACCCTGGAAAAGGTGAAGAAAAAGCCATTCATTAGCAAGAGAAGTCCATTTAGAGTCATCCATGCCTTCAAAAGCCTTACTACTCACTTTAAATAGTTTTATAACCTCAAAATTGATTTTAAATTGAATATTTTTACATTTTTAGTTAAAATAGATTATAATTGAATGCTTGCCTCAAAGAACATAAAAAAAAACCCATTCATTAGCAAGAAGAGCCCATTTATAGTCACTCAAGCCTTCAAAATCTTTATTACTAGTTTTAAATGGTTTTATAACTTCATAATTGATTTTAAGTTTTTTTTTACATTTTTTGTTAAAATACATTATAATTGAATGTTTGCCTTGGGAAACGTGAAGAAAAAACCATTCACTGATAAGAAAAGTCCAATTATAGTCACTAATTCCTTCAAAAGCCTTGCTACTCACTTTAAATAGTTTTGTAATCTCATAATTAATTTTAAAATGAATTTTTTTATATTTTTGGTTAAAACATATTATAATTAAGTGTCTACCTTAAGAAACGTGAAGAAAAAGTCATTCATTGATAATAAAAGTCATTCATTTATTATGGTTTATATGGTCCATTCATTGATAATAAAAGTCCATTTAATAAAAAGTCATCTCGCTTTATATGGTTTTATAATCTCATATTTGATTTTAGGTTGAATTGTTTTACTTTTTTAGTTAAAACATATTATAATTGACTGTCTGCCTTGAGAAACATGAAGAAAAAGTAATTCAATTGCAAGAAAAGTACATTTATTGTCACCTATGCCTTCAAAAGGCTTATTACTCACTTTAAATAGTTTTATAATCTCATGATTGATTTTAGGTTGACTTTTTTATATTTTTAATTAAAATATATTATAGTTAAATTTTTACTTCGAGAAACGTGAAGAAAAACCCATCATTGTCGAGAAAAGCCCATTCATAGTCACCCAAGCCTTCGAAAGCCTTATTACTCGCTTTAAATGGTTTTATAATCTCATAATTGATTTTAAGTTGAATTTTTTATATTTTTGATCAAAACAGATTATAATTGAATGTCTACCTTGAGAAACTTGAAGAAAAAGCCATTCATTGGCAAGAGAAGTGTTGGGATGAGCCTTGCAGCCAATTGCAATTGGTTAAGGCTTGATTCCATTCATGGAGCAACATTATTCATATTGAATGATTAAAGCTTTTCTTTCATCAATAAGACATCAATTATAACAAGTTATAAAGTCTAATTGTATGAAGTCCATGAGATGAATATGCCTTGCAAGGAAACTGTAATGGGTTACAGTTATGAGATTCTTATACATCAAAGCACAATCTTAAAAATGTTCCTAGTCAATGCATCATTGAGACTGGACATCAATGATGCCTAGAGATTGGTACATTTTATGTTTTTTAATTGAGAAGTAAGCAACCAATCTCATAGGCTGAAGTATAGAGATACTTGAAACTAGAATGTAGGTGCTTGCCTAGGAGAGCAAGTTCACTGAACATGACCCACGGTGAGAAGTGCATTTGGTATTTCACTCAAGTGTTTATGCAATACTTCTCATCTGTCAGTTGTGTAAATACTCCCTAGACTTGAGACACCAGGT
>NW_018397300.1:37684-37829 GCF_002168275.2 Theobroma umbraticum
GAGTGCTATGCTTTGATTTTATCCCTACGAGTGCCTAACCAAGGATGCCAAAACGGGATACTTTTGAGTATAGTATGAAGCATGTGAAGGTAATGAGTGGTCAAGATAGGAATCATCAACCCAAGTGATGCAGGGGACATATCCT
>NW_018397300.1:37839-37929 GCF_002168275.2 Theobroma umbraticum
GGTTGATATTAGCTTATTGAAGTACTTGGCCAAGGTGACTTGAAGATTATGTAAGGGGTTTCATAAGTCTTTATAAAGCTGATGATCAAA
>NW_018397300.1:37939-38140 GCF_002168275.2 Theobroma umbraticum
GAATATGGAGATCAATAAAAGTAGACACTACATCATGCTCTTATCATTTCTGAGATATATGATGAGGGAATGGATTACATTGAAAGGCTGATCACTGAAAGCTTGAGTCAAACCATCTTGACTTTTCTAATATTTGGGTGGCCATGATGGATTACTAGATCCCAATCTTGGTCAGTGAACTCTAGGTAGTTAACTTGATTA
>NW_018397300.1:38150-38257 GCF_002168275.2 Theobroma umbraticum
TAAAATAGTTTAAATTTATCTAATTTTAAGATTAACTATAATGAATGTTGAGTTCATTGCCAACATGTTAGAAGTCTAATGGGTCACACACCTAAAATGAATGTTGA
>NW_018397300.1:38272-38678 GCF_002168275.2 Theobroma umbraticum
GGTGATTAAGTTGGACTTAATCAAATTAGAAGTTATGAGCTTCTTAAGCACTTGGTTAAAATTGTTTAATTAAGTTGTCCCTAATTCATTAAATTGTTTAATTAAGTTATTAGGCCTAATTGATTAAATTAAATAATTAAGTTAATTCTTCTTAAGGACTTAATTAAATTGTTTATTCAAATTATTGAATTAATATGCAATTAAAAAATAATCTTGTAATTAGGGTTTAAAATTAATCCAAGGTATAAATACCTTGCTATAGCCTCCAAACAAAATAAGAGATAAAAGGCTGAAAAAGAAAAGAGCGACAGATTAGAAACTTTTTCTTGCTGTTCCTTGTATGAAGTAAAATAGTTTTCATTCACTAGATTCCTTTTCAGCCCCATAATTTTGTGTGGATTATGAG
>NW_018397300.1:39029-39255 GCF_002168275.2 Theobroma umbraticum
ACTCAATTTGGCATGAAAGAGATCCTAAGAAGGTGAGGCATAATTTAATCTTAAATTTATTTCTACTGTGCTTATTTATATTTGATGCATGATCAGCCCTCACCAACAAGAAGTCCATTTATTGTCATCCATGCCTTCAAAAGCCTTATTACTCACATTACATGGTTTTATAACCTCATATATGATTTTGAGTTGAATTTTTTTATATTTTTAGTTAAAACAGATT
>NW_018397300.1:39265-39360 GCF_002168275.2 Theobroma umbraticum
GTTTGCCTTGGAAAACATGAAGAAAAAGCCATTCACTGGCTAGAAAAGTCTAATTATAGTCACCCATTCTTTCAAAAGCCTTACTACTCACTTTA
>NW_018397300.1:39370-39526 GCF_002168275.2 Theobroma umbraticum
TAATCTCATAATTAATTTTAAGTTGCATGTTTTTTACATTTTTGGTTAAAAAAAGTTATAATTGAATATTTGATTTAGAAAACATGAAGAAAAACCCATTCATTGGCAATAAAAACACATTTATAGTCAGCCATGCCGTTGAAAGCCCTATAACTC
>NW_018397300.1:39824-40038 GCF_002168275.2 Theobroma umbraticum
TTTTTTAATATTTTTAGTTAAAACAGATTATAATTGAATGTTTGTCTTAGAAAACATGAAAAAAAGCCATTCATTGACAAGAGAAGTCCATTTATAGTCGCCCATGCATTCTAAAACCTTATTACTCGCTGTAAATGGTTTTAGAACATCATATATGATTTTAAGTTGATTTTTTTTACTTGTTTGGTTAACACAGATTGTAATTGAATGTTTG
>NW_018397300.1:40048-40280 GCF_002168275.2 Theobroma umbraticum
CATGAAGAAAAAGCCATTCATTGGCTAGAAAAGTCCAATTATAGTTACTCATTCCTTCAAAAGCCTTACTACTCACTTTAAATGGTTTTGCAATCTGATTGATGATTTTAAGTGGAATGTTTTTTACATTTTTTATTAAAACTGGTTATAATTAAATGTTTATCTTAGAAAACATAAAGAAAAAGCCATTCATTGAGAAGAAAAGCCCATTGATTTTAAATTGAATTTTTTT
>NW_018397300.1:40290-40713 GCF_002168275.2 Theobroma umbraticum
TTAAAACATATTATAATTGAATGTCTGCCTCGAAAAACATAAAGAAAAAGTCATTCATTGGTAAGAGAAGTCCATTTATCGTCACCCATACATTCAAAAGCTTTATTACTCGCTTTAAATGGTTTTATAAACTCATTTATCATTTTAAGTTGAATATTTTTACATTTTTTATTAAAATAGATTATAATTGAATGTTTGGCTTTGGAAATGTGAAGATAAAGCTATTCATTGGTAAGAAAAGTCCAATTGTAGTCACCCATTCCTTCAAAAGCCTTACTACTTACTTTAAATGGTTTCGGTATCTTATAATTGATTTTGAGCTGAATGTTTTTTACAATTTTGGTTAAAACAGATTATAATTGAATCTTTGCCTTGGGAAACATGAAGAAAAACCTGTTCATTGGCAAGAAAAGCCCATTTATA
>NW_018397300.1:40723-45579 GCF_002168275.2 Theobroma umbraticum
CCTTCAAAAGCCTTATTACTCGCTTTAGATGGTTTTGTAATCTCATAATTGTTTTTAAGTTGATTTTTTTATATTTTTTGTTAAAACAAATTATGATTGAATGTTTACTTTCAGAAACATGAAGACAAAGTCATTGATTTGCAAGAAAAGCCCATATATAGTCACCAAAGCCTTCGAAAGCCTTATTACTCGCTTTAAATGGTTTGATAATATCATAATTTATTTTAAATTGTATTTGTTTAATTTTATTATTAAAATATATTATCATTGAATAGCTACCTTGGGAAGCGTGAAGTAAAAGCCATCTATTGATATGACAAGTCCATTTATAGTCACTCAAGCCTTCGGAAGCCTTATTACTCTCTTTAAATGGTTTTATAATATCATAATTGATTTTAAGTTGAATGTTTTTACATTTTTTATTGAAACAGAATATAATTGTATGTCTTTATCAGGGGACGTGAAGAAAAAGCCATTCATTGCCAACAAAAGTCCATTTATAGTCACCTATCTCTTCAAAAGCCTTATTACTCGCTTTAAATAGTTTTATAAATTCATTATTATTTTTAGGTAGAATTTTCTAACATTTTTGGTTAAAACATATTGTAATTAGGTATCTACCCCAAGAAACATAAAGAAAAAGTCATTCATTGGCAAATAAAGTCCATTTATAGTCACTCATGCTTTCAAAAGCCTTATTACTTGCTTTAAATGGTTTTATAATCTCATAATTGATTTTAGCTTAAATTTTTTTACCTTTTTGGTTAAAACAGATTATAATCAAATGTCTGCCTTGGGAAACGTAAAGAAAAAGCCATTCATTGAGAAGAAAAAACCATTTATAGTCAGTCAAGCCTTCGAAAGCCTTATTACTTGCTTTAAATGGATTTATAACCTCAAAATTGACTTTAAGTTGAATTTTTTTTACATTTTTAGTTAAAACAGATTAAAATTGAATGCTTACCTTAGAAAGTATGAAGAAAAACTGATTTATTTGTAAGAGAAGCCCACTTATAGTCACTCAAACCTTCAAAAGCCTTAACACTTACTTTAAATGATTTTATAACCTCATAATTGATTTTAAGTTAAATGTTTTATATTTTTTGTTAAAACAGATTGTAATTGAATGTTTACCTTGGGAAACATGAAGAGAAACCCATTCATTGGCAAGAAAAGCCCATATATAGTCACTCAAGCCTTCGAAAGCCTTATTATTTGCTTTAATTGATTTTATAATCTCATAATTGATTATAAGTTGAATTTTTTTATTTTTTTGATTAAATATATTATAATTGAATGTCTACCTTGTGAAACATAAAGCAAAAGCCATCCATTGATATGAAAAGTCTGTTCATAGTCACTTAAACTTTCGAAGGCCTTATTACTCACTTTTAATGATTTTATAATCTCAAAATTGATTTTAAGTTGAATTTTTTTACATTGTTGGTTAAAACAGATTATAATTGAGTGTTTAGCTTAAGAAACATGAAGAAAATGTCATTCATTGACAATAAAAGCCTTTTTATAGTCACTCATGCCTTCGAAAACCTTTTTACTTGCTTTAAATAGTTTTATAACCTCATAATTGATTTTAGGTTGAAGTTTTTTACATTTTTAGTTAAAACAGATTATAATTGAATATCTATCTTCAGAAACATGAAAAAAAAGTCATTCATTGGCAAGAAAAGTCCATTTATAGTCACCCATGTCTTTAAAGCCTTATTACTTACTTTAAATGTTTTTATAATGTCATACTTGATTTTAGCTTGAACTTTTTGACCTTTTTGGTTAAAACAAATTGTAATCGAATGTCTACCTTGCTAAACATGAAGAAAAAGCCATTCATTGATAAAAAAAAGCCGATTTATAGTCAGCTAAGCCTTCAAAAGTCTTATTACTCACTTTAAATGAATTTATAACCTCAAAATTGACTTTAAGTTGAATTTTTTTTACATTTTTAGTTAAAACTGATTATAATTGAATGCTTGCCTCATAAAACATGAAAAAAGACCCATTCATTGGCAAAAGAAGCTCACTTATAGTGACTCAAGCCTTCAAAAGCCTTATGACTCGCTTTAAATGATTTTATATCCTCATAATTAATTTTAAGTTGAATGTTTTTACATTTTTGGTTAAAACATATTGTAATTAAATGTTTACCCTAGAAAACGTGAAGAAAAACCTATTCATTGGTAAGAAAAGCCCATTTATAATCACTCAAGCCTTCAAAAGTCTTATTACTCGTTTTAAATGGTTTTACAATCTCATAATTGATTATAAGTTGAATTTGTTTATTTTTTGATTAAAATATACTATAATTGAATATCGGCCTTGCAAAATATAAAGCAAAAGCCATCCATTGATATGAAAAGTCCTTTCATAGTCACTCAAACCTTCGGAAGCCTTATTACTCGTTTTAAATGGTTTTATAATCTCAGAATCGATTTTAAGTTAAATATTTTAACATTGTTGATTAAAACAGATTATAATTGAGTGTTTGCGTCAAGAAACGTGAAGAAAAAGCCATTCATTAATAATAAAAGTCTATTTATAGTCACCCATGCCTTCGAAAGCCTTTTTACTCGCTTTAAATGATTTTATAATCTCATAATTGACTTTGGGTTGAATTTTTTTTACATTTTTAGTTAAAATAGATTATAATTGAATGTCTGTCTCAAGAAACATGAAAAAAAAACCATTTATTAGCAAGAAAAGTCCATTTATAATTACCTATGCCTTCAAAAGCCTTATTAATCACTTTAAATGGTTTTATAACCTCAAAATTGATTTTAAGTTGATTTGTTTTTACATTTTTTATTAAAACAAATTATAATTGAGTGTCTGCTTCCTAAAACATGAAGAAAAGCCATTTAGTGGCAACAAAAGTCCATTTATAGTCACCATCCCTTCAAAAGCCTTATTTCTTGCTTTAAATAGTTTTATAAACTCATAATTAATTATAGGTTGAATTCTCTTACATTTCTGGTTAAAACAAGTCATAATTAAGTGTCTGCCTTAAGAAACATGTAAAAAAGGTTATTCATTGGCAAGAAAACTCCATTTATAGTCACCTTTGCCTTCAAAAGCCTAATTACTTGCTTTAAATAGTTTTATAATCTCATAATTGATTTTAAGTTGAATTTTTCTACATTGTTTGTTAAAATAGATTATAATTGACTATCTGCCTCAAGAAATATGAAGAAAAAGCTGTTCATTGGTAACAAAAGTCTATTTATAGTCACTCATGCCTTCATAAGCCTTATTACTCGCTTTAAATGATTTTATAATCTCATAATTGATTTTAGGTTAAATTTTTTTATATTTTTTATTAAAACAGATTATGTTTGAATGTGTACTCTAGGAAACATGAAGAAAAAACCATTCATTGGTAAGAAAAGTCCATTTATAATCACCCATACCTTCAACAGCCTTATTACAAACTTTAAATGGTTTTATAAACTCAAAATTGATTTTATGTTAGATTGTTTTATATTTTTTGTTAAAATAGAATATAATTGAATGTTTACCTCAAAAAATGTAAAGAAAAACCCATTCATTGGCAAGAAAAGCCCATTTATTGTCAGTCAAGTCTTCAAAAGCCTTATTACTCACTTTAAATGGTTTTATAAACTCAAAATTGATTTTAAGTTGAATTTTTTTAAATTTTAGTTAAAATAGATTATAATTGAATGTTTACCTTGGAAAACGTGAAGAAAAAGCCATTTGTTGACAAGAAAAGTTCAATTTTAGTCACTCATTTCTTCAAAAGCCTGACTACTTACTTTAAATAGTTTTAAAATCTCATAATTGATTTTAGGTTGAATTGTTTTATGTTTTCGGTTAAAACTGATCATAATTGAGTGTTTACCTCGAAAAACATAAAAAAAAAAGTCATTCATTGAAAATAAAATTTCATTTATAGTCATCCATGCCTTCGAAAGCTTTATTACTCGCTTTATATGGTTTTATAATCTTATAATTAATTTTAGGTTGAAATTTTTTACATTTTTAGTTAAAATAGATTATAATTGATTGTTTACCTTGAGAAACGTCAAGAAAAAGCCATTCAATGGTAAGAAAAGTGCATTTATAGTTACCATGCCTTCAAAAGCCTTATTACTCACTTTAAATGGTTTTATAAACTCAAAATTGATTTTAAGTTGAATTTTTTTATATTTTTTATTAAAACATATTATAATTGAATGTTTACCTTAAAAAACATGAAGATAAAGCCATTCATTAGTAAGAAAAGTCTGATTGTAGTCACCCATTTGTTCAAAAGCCTTACTACTCATTTTAAATGGTTTTGTAATCTCATAATTGATTTTAAATTGAACAATTTTTATATTTTTGGTTAAAACAGATTAATTAAATGTTTACCTCAGAAAACATGAAGAAAAACCTGCTCATTGGCAAGAAAAGGACATTTATAGTCTCCCAAGCCTTCGAAAGCCTTATTACTCGCTTTAAATGGTTTTGTAATTTGATAGTTAATTTTAAGTTGAAATTTTTTATATTTTTGGTTAAAACAGATTATAATTGAATGTTTGCCTCGAGAAATATAAAGAAAAAGCCACTTATTGGCAAGAAAAGCCCATATACAGTAACTTAAGCCTTCGAAAGCCTTGTTACCCGCATTAAATGGATTTATAATCTCATAATTGTTTCTAAGTTGAATTGTTTACATTTTTTGGTTAAAACAGATTATAATTGAATGTCTACTTTGTAAAACATGAAGAAAAAGCCATTCATTGGCAACAGAAGTCTATTTATAGTCACCCATGCATTCAAAAGCCTTATGACTCACTTTAAATAGTCTTATAACCTCATATGTGATTTTAAGTTGAATATTTTTA
>NW_018397300.1:45589-45869 GCF_002168275.2 Theobroma umbraticum
TAAAACAGATTATAATTGAATGTTTGCCATGGAAAACATGAGGAAAAGTCATTTATTGCCTAGAAAAGTCCAATTATAGTCACCCATTCCTTTAAAAGCTTTATTACTCACTTTAAATAGATTTGTAATCTGAAAATTGATGTTAAGTTAAATGTTTTTAACATTTTTAGTTAAAACCGGTTATAATTGAATATTTACCTTAGAAAACATAAAGAAAAACCCATTCATTGGCAAGGAAAGCCTATTTATAGTCAGTCATGCCTTCGAAAGCCTTATTACT
>NW_018397300.1:45879-46069 GCF_002168275.2 Theobroma umbraticum
GGTTTTGTAATCTCATAATTCATTTTAAGTTGAATTGTTATACATTTTTAGATAAAACAGATTATAATTGAATGTTTGCCTTCAAAAATATGAAGAGAATGCCATTCAATGGCAAGAAAAGCCCATTTACAGTCACTTAAGGCTTCGAAAGCCTTATTACTCATTTTAAATGGTTTTACAATCTCATAAT
>NW_018397300.1:46079-46430 GCF_002168275.2 Theobroma umbraticum
TTGAATTGTTTTACATTTTTGGTTAAAACATATTATAGTTGAATGTTTGCCTTGGAAAACGTGAAGAAAATACCATTCATTAGCAAAAGAAGTCCATTTATAGTCACCAATGTATTCCAAAGCATTATCACTCGCTTTAAATGATTGTATAACCTCATGTATGATTTTAAGTTGAATTTTTTTACATTATTGGTTAAAACAGATTATAATTGAATGTTTGCCTTAGAAAACATGAAGAAAACACCATTCATTAGCTAGAAAAGTCTAATTATAGTCACCTATTCTTTCAAAAGCCTCACTACTCACTTTAAATATTTTTGTAATCTCATAATTGATTTTAAGTTGAATGTT
>NW_018397300.1:46530-46701 GCF_002168275.2 Theobroma umbraticum
GGTTAAAACAAATAATAGTTGAATGTCTGTCTTGGGAAACATAAAGAAAAGCCATTCATTTGCAAGAAAATTCAATCTATAGTCTCGTATACCTTCAAAATCCTTATTACTCACTTTAAATAGTTTTGTAATCTCATAACTGATTTTAAGTTGAATTTTTTTAATTGTTGG
>NW_018397300.1:46711-46788 GCF_002168275.2 Theobroma umbraticum
TTATATTCGAATCTCTACCTTAGGTAACATAAAGCAAAAAACATCCATTAGAAAGAAAAGTCCATTTATAGTCACCC
>NW_018397300.1:46869-47033 GCF_002168275.2 Theobroma umbraticum
TGGTTAAAATATACTATAATTGAATATTTACCTCAGGAAATATGAAGCAAAAGCCATCCATTGGAGAGAAAGGTCTATTTATAATCACCCAAATCTTCAAAAGCTTTATTACTCGCTTTAAATAGTTTTGTAATCTCATAACTGATTTTAAGCTAAATTTTTTT
>NW_018397300.1:47319-47507 GCF_002168275.2 Theobroma umbraticum
ATGGTTTTATAACCTCATAATTGATTTTAAGTTAAATTGTTTTATATTTTTAGTTAAAATATATTATAATTGAATGTTTGCCTCAAGAAACATGAAGCAAAACTCATCTACTAGCAAGAAAAGTTCATTTATTGTCACTCAAGGCTTCGAAAGCGTTATTAGTCACTTTAAATAGTTTGATAAGCTCA
>NW_018397300.1:47521-47773 GCF_002168275.2 Theobroma umbraticum
TTGAATTTGTTTGTATTGTTGGTTAAAACAGATTATGTTTGAATGTTTGTCACTAGAAACGTGAAGAAACAACCATTAATTGGCAAGAAAAGTTCATTTATAGTCAACCTTGCCTTCTAAAGCCTTATTACTTGCTTTAAATGGTTTTATTATATCATAATTGATTTTGAGTTGAATGTTTTTATATTGTTAGTTAAAATAGATTATAATCAAATTTTGACCTTAAAAAACATAAAGCAAAAGCCATCCATT
>NW_018397300.1:47873-48334 GCF_002168275.2 Theobroma umbraticum
TTAAATGGTTTTATAATCTCATAATTGATTTTAAGTTGAATTGTTTTACACTTTGATTAAAATATATTATAATTAAATGTTTGCTTCAGGAAACGTGAAGCAAAAGCAATCCATTGTCAAGAAAAGTTCATTTATAGTCACTCAAACCTTCGAAAGCCTTATTACTTGCTTTAAATAGTTTTACAACCTTAAAATTGATTTTAAGTTGAATTTGTTTTTATTTTTGGTTCAAACAGATTATGTTTAAATGTTTTCCTAGAGAAATGTGAAGCAAAAGCCATATAGTAGTAAAAAATGTCTATTTATAGTCACCCAAGCCTTCAAAAGCGTTTTTAATTGCTTTAAATGGCTTTATAAGCTCATAATTGATTTTAAGTTGAATTTTTTATATTGTTGGTTAAAACAGATTATGGTTGAATGTTTGTCTCTGAAAATGTGAAGAAAAAGCCATTCATTGGCAA
>NW_018397300.1:48344-48490 GCF_002168275.2 Theobroma umbraticum
TTTATAGGCACTCATACCTTTGAAAGCCTTATTAATCGCTTTAAATAGTTTTATAATCTCATAACTGATTTAAGTTAAATTTTTTTATATTGTTGGTTAAAATAGATTAGAATTGAATGTCTACCTTAGGAAATGTGAAGCAAAAG
>NW_018397300.1:48621-49004 GCF_002168275.2 Theobroma umbraticum
AAGCATTATTTCTCGCTTTAAATGGTTTTATAATCTCATAATTGATTTCAATTTAAATTTTTTTATATTTTTAGTTAAAACAAATTATATTCAAATGACTGCCTCAAGAAACAGGAAGTAAAAGCCATCCATTGGAGAGAAAAGTCTATTTGCAGTCACTCATGCCTTCGAAAACATTATTACTCACTTTAATTGGTTTTATAATCTCATAAATGATTTTAAGTTAATTTTTTTTTTCATTTTTGGATCAAATGCATTATAATTGAACGTCTGTCTTAAGAAACGTAAAGCAAAAGCCATCCACTAGGAAGAAAAGTCCACTTATAGTCACTAAAGCCTTTGAAAGCCTTATTACTCGCTTTAAATAGTTTAATAATCTCATA
>NW_018397300.1:49158-49376 GCF_002168275.2 Theobroma umbraticum
AATGGTTTTATAATCTCATAATTGATTTTCAGTTGAGTTTTTTTACATTTTTGGTTATAATATACTATAGTTGAATGCTTGCCTTGAGAAACGTTAAGCAAAAGCTATGCATTAGAGAGAAAAGTCCATTTATAATCACTCAAGCCTTCAAAAGTCTAATTAAATGCTTTAAATGGTTTTATAACCTCATAATTGATTTTAAGTTGAATTATTTTAGA
>NW_018397300.1:49386-49560 GCF_002168275.2 Theobroma umbraticum
AAACATATTATAATTGAATGTCTACCTCAAGAAACGTGAAGAAAAAGTCATTCATTGGTAAGAAAGTCCATTTATAGTCACTTATACCCTCAAAAGCCTTATTACTCACTTTAAATGGTTTTATAATCTCATAAGTGATTTTCTATTGAACATTTTTATATTGTTGTTAAAATG
>NW_018397300.1:49866-50366 GCF_002168275.2 Theobroma umbraticum
AAAATATATTATAATTGAATGTTTACTTTGAGAAACGTGAAGCAAGATCCATCCATTGATAATAAAAGTTTATATATAGTCGCTTAAGCCTTCGAAAGCCTTATTAGCCACTTTAAATTATTTTATAATCTCATAATTGATTTTAATTTTAATTTTTTTATGTTTTTGGTTCAAACAGATAATATTTACACGTTTTCCTTAAGAAACATGAAGAAAAAGCCATTCATTGCTAAAAAAAGTCCATTTATAATCACCTATGCCTTCGAAAGCCTTATTTACTCGCTTTAAACGGTTTTTTAATTTCATAATTAATTTCAAGTTGAATTTTGTTATATTGTTGGTTAAAATACATTATAATTGAGTGTCTACCTTAGGAAACGTGAAGCAAAAGCCATCAATTGGAGAGAAAAGTTCATTTATAGTTACTCATGCCTTCAAAAGCATTCTTACTCGCTTTAAATAGTTTTATAATCTCATAATTGATTTAAAGTTGAATTTTT
>NW_018397300.1:50717-50896 GCF_002168275.2 Theobroma umbraticum
TGAAGCAAAAGTCATTCATTGGCAAGAAAAGTCAATTTATAGTTACTCAAGCCTTTGAAAGGCTCATTACTCACTCTAAATGGTTTTACAATCTCATAATTGATTTTACGTTGAATTCTTTTATATTTTTTATTAGAACAGATAATATTTGAATGTTACCTCAAAAAACTAGAAGAAAA
>NW_018397300.1:50996-51285 GCF_002168275.2 Theobroma umbraticum
AACATGAAGCAAAAGCCATCCATTGAAAAGAAAAGTCCATTTATAGCCACTCATGCCTTCAAAAGCATTATTTTTCACTTTAAATGCTTTTATAATCTCATAATTGATTTTAGGTTAAATTGTTTTATATTTTTAATTAAAACATATTATATTTGAATGTTTACCTCCAAAAACATGAAGTGAAAGCCATCCATTGGAGAGAAATGTCCATCCATAGTCACTTATGCCTTTAAAAGCATTATTACTCACTTTAGATCATTTTATAATCTCATAATTGATTTTAAGTTGA
>NW_018397300.1:51295-51455 GCF_002168275.2 Theobroma umbraticum
ATATTTGGTTAAAACATATTATAATTGAATGTCTGTCATGAGAAACGTGAAGCAAAAGCTATCCATGGGCAAGAAAAGTTCACTTATAGTCACTCAACCCTTTGAAAGCCTTGTTACTCACTTTAAATGGTTTTATAATCTCATAATTAATTTGAAGTTA
>NW_018397300.1:51465-51629 GCF_002168275.2 Theobroma umbraticum
TATATTTTTAGTTAAAACAAATAATATTTGAATGTCTGGCTTGGGAAACATGAAGAAAAGCCATTCATTTGCAAGAAAATTCAATCTATAGTCTTGTATACCTTAAAAATCCTTATTACTCACTTTAAATAGTTTTATAATCTCATAACTGATTTTAAGTTGAA
>NW_018397300.1:51643-54315 GCF_002168275.2 Theobroma umbraticum
GGTTAAAATAGATTATATTCGAATCTCTACCTTAGGTAACATAAAGCAAAAAACTTCCATTAGAAAGAAAAGTCCATTTATAGTCACCTATGCCTTCGAAAGCACTATTACTCGTTTTAAATAGTTTTATAATCTCATAATTGATTATAAGTTGAATTTTTTAAAATTTTTGGTTAAAATATACTCTAATTGAATGTTTACCTCAGGAAATATGAAGCAAAAGCCATCCATTGGAGAGAAAAGTCCATTTATAATCACCCAAATCTTCAAAAGCTTTATTACTCGCTTTAAATAGTTTTCTAATCTCATAACTGATTTTAAGCTGAATTTTTTTATATTGGTTAAAATAGATTATAATTAAATGTCTACCTTGAGAAACGTAAAGCAAAAGCCACCCATTAGAGAGAAAAGTTCATTTATAGTCACTCATACCTTTGAAAGCATTATTACTCACTTTAAATGGTTTTATAACCTCATAATTGATTTTAAGTTAAATTTTTTTATATTTTTAATTAAAATATATTATAATTGAATGTCTGCCTCAAGAAATATGAAGTAAAACTCATCTACTAGCAAGAAAAGTTTATTTATTGTCACTCAAGGCTTCAAAAGCGTTATTAGTCACTTTAAATAGTTTGATAAGCTCATAATTGATTTTAAATTGAATTTATTTGTATTGTTGGTTAAAACAGATTATATTTGAATGTTTGTCACTGAAAACATGAAGAAACAGCCAGTCATTGGCAAGAAAAGTTCATTTATAGTCAACCATGCCTTCTAAAGCCTTATTACTTGCTTTAAATGGTTTTATAATATCATAATTGATGTTGAGTTGAATATTTTTATGTTGTTAGTTAAAATAGATTATAATTAAATTTTGACCTTGAAAAACATAAAGCAAAAGCTATCCATTGGAGAAAAATTTCCATTTATAGTCACTCATGCCTTCAAAAGTATTATTACTCACTTTAAATAGTTTTATAATCTCATAATTGATTTTAAGTTAAATTTTTTTACACTTTGATTAAAATATATTATAATTAAATATTTGCTTCAAGAAACATGAAGCAAAAGCCATCCATTGTCAAGAAAAGTTCATTTATAGTCACTCAAACTTTCGAAAACCTTATTACTTGCTTTAAATGGTTTTACAACCTTAAAATTGATTTTAAGTTGAATTTGTTTTTATTTTTAGTTCAAACAGATTATGTTTAAATGTTTGCCTAGAGAAACGTGAAGCAAAAGCCATATACTAGTAAAAAATGTCCATTTATAGTCACCTAAGCCTTCAAAAACATTATTAATTGTTTTAAATGTCTTTATTAGCTCATAATTGATTTTAAGTTAAATGTTTTATATTGTTGGTTAAAACAGATTATGTTTGAATGTTTGCCTCTAGAAACGTGAAGAAAAAGCCATTCATTGGCAAGAAAAGTCTATTTATAGGCACTCATACCTTTGAAAACCTTATTAATCGCTTTAAATGGTTTTATAATCTCATAACTGACTTTAAGTTAAATTTTTTTATATTTTTGGTTAAAATAGATTAGAATTGAATGTCTACCTTAGGAAATGTGAAGCAAAAGCCATCCATTGGAAAGAAAAGTCCATTTATAGTCACTCATTCCTTCAAAAGCATTATTTCTCGCTTTAAATGGTTTTATAATCTCATAATTGATTTCAATTTCAATTTGTTTACATTTTTGGTTAAAACAAATTATATTCAAATGACTGCCTCAAGAAACGTAAAGTAAAAGCCATCCATTGGAGAGAAAAGTCTGTTTGTAGTCACTCATGCCTTCGAAAACATTATTACTCACTTTAAATGATTTTATAATCTCATAATAGATTTTAAGTTAAATTTTCTTTTCATTTTTGGATAAAATGAATTATAATTGAACATCTGTCTTAAGAAATGTAAAGCAACAGCCATTCACTAGTAAGAAAAGTCCACTTATAGTTACTAAAGCCTTTGAAAGCCTTATTACTCGCTTTAAATAGTTTAATAATCTCATAACTGATTTTAAGTTGAATTTTTTATATTGTTGGTTAAAATAGATTATATTTGAATCTCTGCCTTAGGTAACATGAAGCAAAAGCCATCAATTAGAAAGAAAGTCCATTTATAGTAACCCATGCCTTCTAAAGCATTATTACTCGTTTTAAATTTTTTTATAATCTCATAATCGATTTTAAGTTGATTTTTTTTACATTTTTGGTTATACTATACTATAGTTGAATGCTTGCCTTGAGAAACGTTAAGCAAAAGCTATCCATTAGAGAGAAAAGTCCATTTACAATCACTCAAACCTTCGAAAGCCTAATTAAATGCGTTAAATGGTTTTATAACCTCATAATTGATTTTAAGTTGAATTATTTTAGATTTTTGCTTAAAACATATTATAATTGAATGTCTACCTCAAGAAACGTGAACAAAAAGTCATTTATTGGTAAAAAAGTTCATTTATAGTCACCTATGCCTTCAAAGCCTTATTGCTCACTTTAAATGGTTTTATAATCTCATAAGTTATTTTCTGTTGAATATTTTTATATTGTTGTTAAAATAGATTATAATTGAATGTTTGCCTTAGGAATAGTGAAGGAAAAGCCATCCATTGGAAAAAAAAATCCATTTATAGTCACTAATGCCTTTGAAAGCATTATTTCTCACT
>NW_018397300.1:54325-54482 GCF_002168275.2 Theobroma umbraticum
TTATAATCTCATAATTAATTTTAAGTTGAATTTTTTTACATTTTTTGTTAAATCAAATTATATTTGAATGTCTCAAGAAACATGAAGCAAAAGCCATCTATTGAAAGAAAAGTTCATTTATAGTCACTCATGCGTTCGAAAGTATTATTACTCTCTT
>NW_018397300.1:54492-54832 GCF_002168275.2 Theobroma umbraticum
TATAATCTCATAATTGATTTTAAGTTGAATTTTTCTACTTTTTAATTTAAATATATTATAATTGAATGTTTACTTTGAGAAACATGAAGCAAGATCTATCCATTGATAATAAAAGTCTATTTATAGTCGCTCAAGCCTTCGAAAGCATTATTAGCCACTTTAAATTATTTTATAATCTCATAATTGATTTTAATTTGAATTTTTTTTATGTTTTTAGTTCAAACAGATAATATTTACACGATTGCCTTGAGAAACATGAAGAAAAAGCCATTCATTGCTAAAAAAAGTCCATTTATAGCCACCTATGCCTTTGAAAGCCTTATTTACTCGCTTTAAACGG
>NW_018397300.1:54842-54993 GCF_002168275.2 Theobroma umbraticum
TCATAATTAATTTCAAGTTGAATTTTGTTATATTGTTGGTTAAAATAGATTATAATTGAGTGTCTACCTTAGGAAACGTGAAGCAAAAGCCATCCATTGAAGAGAAAAGTTCATTTATAGTTACTCATGCCTTCAAAAGCATTATTACTCA
>NW_018397300.1:55003-55195 GCF_002168275.2 Theobroma umbraticum
TTTTATAATCTCATAATTGATTTAAAGTTTAGTTTTTTTACATTTTTTGATAAAATATATTATAATTAAATATTTGCCTCGAGAAACTTGAAGTAAAAGCCATCCATTTGTAAGAAAAATCTATTTATAGTCACTCAAGCCTTCGAAAGTCTTATTACTCGTTTTAACTTGTTTTATAATCTCATAATTGAT
>NW_018397300.1:55205-55448 GCF_002168275.2 Theobroma umbraticum
ATTTTTTTACATTTTAGTTAAAACAGATTATATTTGAATGTTTGCCTTGAGAAATATGAAGAAAAAATCATTCATTGGCAAGAAAAGTCCATTTATTGTCACCCATGCCTTCCAAAGCCTTATTACTTATTTTAAATGGTTTTACAGTCTCATAATTTATTTTGAGTTGAATTTTTTTATATTGTTAGTTAAAATAGATTACAAATGAATGTCTACCTTGAGAAATAAGAAGCAAAAGCTATC
>NW_018397300.1:55458-55627 GCF_002168275.2 Theobroma umbraticum
AAAAGTCAATTTATAGTCACTCATATCTTCAAAAGCATTATTACTCACTTTAAATGGTTTTATTATAATTGAATGTCTACGCCAGGAAACGTGAAGCAAAAGCCATCAATTGGTAAGAAAAGTCCATTTATAGTTACTCAAGCCTTTGAAAGCCTCATTACTCACTTTA
>NW_018397300.1:55637-55775 GCF_002168275.2 Theobroma umbraticum
CAATCTCATAATTGATTTTACGTTGAATTTGTTTATATTTTTTATTAGAACAAATAATATTTGAATGTTTGCCTCAAAAAAAAAAAAGAAAAGGTCATTCATTGATATGAAAAGTTTATTTATAGTCACCTATGCCTT
>NW_018397300.1:55794-58153 GCF_002168275.2 Theobroma umbraticum
TTTAAATGGTTTTATAATCTCATAATTGATTTTAAGTTAAATTATTTTATATTCATGGTTAAAATAAATTATAATTGAATGTCTGCATTAGGAAACGTGAAGTAAAAGTCATTCATTAGAGAGAGAAGTCCATTTACATTCACTCGTGTCTTTAAAAGCGTTTTTACTCACTTTAAATGGTTTTATAATCTCATCATTGATTTTTAGTTAATTGTTTTTACATTTTTGGTTTTATAAATAAACTTTTTCTGTCAATGAATGGCTTTCGCTTCACATTTCCTAATGCGAATAGAAAATTATGATATGTTTTAACAAAAAATGTAAGCAAAATCAATTCAAAATCATTGAAAATGTTATAAAAGACTTAGAGTGAGTTGCAAGGCTTTTAAGGGCATGAGCGATTATAAATGGACTTTTCTTATTAATGGATGACTTTTGCTTTACATTTCCTAGTGCAAACATCAAATTATAATCCGTTTTAACCAAAAATGTAAAAAATTTTCAATCTAAAATCATATAACAAGTTATAAATCCATTTAAAATGAGTAACAAGGCTTTTCAAGGCATGAGTGACTATAAATGGACTTTTTTTATCAATGGATGGCCTTCACTTCGTGTTTCCCAATGCAAACATCAAATTATGATATGTTTTAACTAAAAATGTAAAAAAAAATTCAATCCAAAATCATTTAAAAACTTATAAATCTACTTAAAGCAAGAACAAGATTTTTAAAGGCCTATAAATGAAGTTTTCTTGTTAGTAGATTGCTTTTGCTTCATGTTTCCTGATGTAAACATCAAATTATCATCTGTTTTAACTAAAAATGAAAACAAATCTAATTTAAAATCATTTAAAAAGTAATAAATCCACTTAAAGCAAGTAACAAAGTTCTCGAAGGCATGTTTGACTATAACTAGACTTTTCCTATTAGTGGATAGCTTTTGCTTGGCATTTTCCAATGCAAATATCAAATTATGATCTATTTTAACAAAAAATGTAAAAAAAATTTATTTTAAAACCATTTAAAATGTTATAAATCCACTTGAAGCAAGTAAAAAGGCTTTCAAAGGCATAAGTGACTATAAACTGATTTTGCTAGTCAATTGATGACTTTTGCTTCATGTTTCTCAATGCAAACATCAAATTATGATATGTTCTAACCAAAAACGTAAAAGCGATCAATTCAAAATCATTTAAAAAGTTATAAACCCACTTAAAATGAGTAACAAGGCTTTCAAAGGCATGAGTGACTATAAATGGACTTTTCTTATCATGGATAGCTTTGCTTCAGGTTTTTCCTGATGCAAACTTCATAAATTATATCTGTTTAACCAAAAACATAAAAAAATCAATTTAAAATCATTTAAAAAATTATAAACCCACTTAAAACTAGTAAAAAGGCTTTCAAAGGCATAAGTGACTAGAAATAGACTTTTCTTGTCAATGAGTGGCTTTCCCTTCATACTTCTCAATGTAAACATTAAATTATGATATGTTTTAACCTAAAATGTAAACAAAATTCAATCTAAAATTTTTTAAAAAGTTATAAATCCACCTTAAGCCAGTAACAAGGCTTTTGAAGACATGAGTGACTATAAATGGACATTTTTTGCCAATGGATGGCTTTTACTTCATGTTTTCTAATGCAAATATATAATTATGATCCATTTTAACCAAAAATAAAAAAAAATAAATCTAAAATCAATTAAAAAGTTATAAATACACTTAAAGCAAGCAATAAGGCTTTTGAAGGCATGAACGACTATAAATGGACTTTTCTTGTTAATAGATGGCTTTAACTTCACATTTCCTAATGCAAACATCAAATTATGATATGTTTTAACTAAAAATATAAAATAAATTCAATATAAAATCGTTACAAATATTATAAATCCACTTAAAGAGAGTAACAAGGCTTTCGAAGGCACGAGCAACTATAAATGGACTTTTCTAGTGAATGGATGGCTTTTGCTTCATGTGTCCTAATGCAAATATCAAATTATGATCCGTTTAACTAAAAATGAAAAAAAATCAATTTAAATAAGTTAGAAAATTATAAATCCACTTAAAGTGAGTAACAAACCTTTGGAATGTATGAGCGACTATAAATGGACTTTTCTACTTAATGGATGACTCTTGTTTTATGCTTCCCAATGAAAACATCAAATTATTATTTGTTTTAACTAAAAATATAAAAAAATCTATTTAAAATCATTTAAAAAAGGTATAAACCCATTTGAAGTGAGTAACAAGACTTTTGAAGGCATGAGTAACTAAAAATTAACTTTGCTTGTCCATGGATGACTTTTGCTTCACGTTTCTCAATGCAAACATCAAATTATGATCTGTTTTAACCAA
>NW_018397300.1:58486-58812 GCF_002168275.2 Theobroma umbraticum
GAAACAAAGATTTCGAAGGCATGAGCGACTATAAATAGTCTTTTCTTGTTAATGGATGGCTTTGGTTTCACGTTTTACGATGTAAACATCAAATTATGATATGTTTTGACCAAAAATATAAAATAAATTTAATGTAAAATAATTACAAATATTATAAATCCACTTAAAAAGAATAACAAGGCTTTCGAAGGCATGAGCGACAATAAATGAACTAATTTAATGTCAATGAAATGATTTGACTTCACATTTATCGATGAAAACATCAAATTATAATATGTTTTAATCAAAAATATAAAATAAATTCAATTTAAAATCATTTCAAAAAT
>NW_018397300.1:59238-59763 GCF_002168275.2 Theobroma umbraticum
TTTTTGTTAATGGATGGCTTTTGCTTCGTGTTTCTCATTGTAAACATGAAATTATGATCCGTGTTAACTAAAAATGAAAACAAATCAATTTAAAATCATTTAAAAAAGGTATAATCCATTTAAAGTGAGTAATAGGGCTTTTGAAGGCATAAGTGACTATATATGGACTTTTCTTGTCAATGGATGGCTTTCTCTTCATGTTTCCTAATGCACACATCAAATTATGATCTGTTTTAACTAAAAATGTAAAAAAAAAATTCAAGTTAAAATCATTTCAAAAATTATAAATCCACTTAAACCGAGTAACAACATTTTTGAAGGCATGAGCAACTATAAATGGATTTTTCTTATCAATGGAATGCTTTGGCTTCACATTTTTTTATGTAAACATCAAACTATGATTTGTTTTAATCAAAAATATAAAATAAATTCAATTTGAAATCATTTCAAAAATTATAAATCCACTTAAATTGAGTAACAAGGCTTTTGAAAGCATGAGTGACTATAAATAGACTTTTCTTGTCA
>NW_018397300.1:59863-61525 GCF_002168275.2 Theobroma umbraticum
CCATTGGAAAGAAAAGTCCATTTATAGTCACTCATGCCTTCAAAAGTATTATTTTTCTCTTTAAAGGCTTTTATAATCTTATAATTGATTTTAGGTTAATTTTTTTAATATTTTTTGTTAAAACATATTATATTTGAATGTTTACCTCCAAAAATAAGAAGAAAAAGCCATCCATTGGAGAGAAATGTCCATCTATAGTCACTTATACCTTTAAAAGTATTATTACTCACTTTAGATCATTTTATAATCTCATAATTGATTTTAAGTTAAATTGTTTTATATTTTTACTTAAAACATATTATAATTGAATGTCTATCATTGAAAATGTGAAACAAAAGCCATCCATGGGCAAGAAAAGTTCATTTATAGTCACTCAAGCCTTTGAAAGCCTTGTTACTCGCTTTAAATGGTTTTTTAATCTCATAATTAATTTTAAGTTGAATTTTTTTACATTTTTGGTTAAAACAAATAATATTTGAATGTCTGCCTTGAGAAATATGAAGGAAAGCTATTCATTTGCAAGAAAATTCAATCTATAGTCACGTATACATTTAAAATCCTTATTACTCACTTTAAATAGTTTTATAATCTCAAAACTAATTTTAGGTTGAATTTTTTTATATTGTTAGTTAAAATAGATTATATTCAAATCTCTACCTTAGGTAACATAAAGCAAAAAACATTCATTAGAAAGAAAAGTTCATTTATAGTCACCCATGCCTTCAAAAGCATTATTACTCGCTTTAAATGGTTTTATAATCTCATAATTGATTATAAGTTGAATTTTTTTAAATTTTTGGTTAAAATATACTATAATTGAAAGTTTACCTCAGGAAATATGAAGCAAAAGCCATCCATTGGAGAGAAAAGTCTATTTATAATCACCCAAATCTTCCAAAGCTTTATTGCACGCTTTAAATAGTTTTGTAATCTCATAACTGATTTTAAGCTAAATTTTTTTATATTGGTTAAAATAGATTATAATTGAATGTCCACCTTGAGAAATGTAAAGCAAAAGCCATCTATTGCAGAGAAAAGTTCATTTATAGTCACTCATGCCTTTGAAAGCATTATTACTCACTTTAAATGGTTTTATAACCTCATAATTGATTTTAAGTTGAATTTTTTTATATTTTTAGTTAAAATATATATAATTGAATGTTTGCCTCAAGAAACATAAAGCAAAACTCATATACTAGCAAGAAAAGTTCATTCTATTAATTAACTCCACACACAACCTATCAACAAACGATATACTAGTCACCTATTCAAATGTCTCGCACTAAGCCTCAACATACATTGAGTTTTAAATTGAATTTTGGTTTGGTATTCGTTGGTTACAAGATTATGTTTGAATGTTTGTCACTGAAAATGTGAAAAAACAGCCATTCATTGACAAGAAAAGCTCATTCATGTCAACTATGCCTTCTAAAGCCTTATTATTTGCTTTAAATGGTTTTATAATATCATAATTGATTTTGGGTTGAATGTTTTTATATTGTTAGTTAAAATAAATTATAATCAAATGTCGACCTTAAAAAACATAAAGCAAAATCCATATACTCACTTTAAATGTCCATTTATAGTCATTCATGTATTCGAAAGCATTATTACTCACTTTAAATGGTTTTATAATCACATAATTGATTTTAAGCTGAATTT
>NW_018397300.1:61667-61872 GCF_002168275.2 Theobroma umbraticum
TTATTACTTGCTTTAAATGGTTTTATAATCTCAAAATTGATTTTAAATTGAATTTATTTTTATTTTTAGTTCAAACAAATTATGTTTAAATGTTTGCCTAGAGAAACATGAAGCAAAAGCCATATACTACTAAGAAATGTCTATTTATAGTAACTCAAGCCTTCAAAAGCGTTATTAATCGCTTTAAATGGCTTTATAATCTCAT
>NW_018397300.1:61882-62257 GCF_002168275.2 Theobroma umbraticum
AAGTTGAATTGTTTTACATTTTTGGTTATAATATACTATAGTTGAATGCCTTCCTTAAGAAATGTGAAGCAAAAGTCATCCATTGGAGAGAAAAATCCATTTATAATCACTCAAGCCTTCGAAGGCCTAATTAAATTCTTTAAATAGTTTTATAACCTCATAATTGATTTTAAGTTGAATTGTTTTAGATTTTTTCTTAAAACAGATTATAATTGAATGTCTGCCTCAAGAAACATGAAGAAAAAGCCATTCATTGGTAAGAAAGTTCATTAATAGTCACTCACGCCTTCAAAAGCCTTATTGCTCCCTTTAAATGGTTTTATAATCTCATAAGTGATTTTATGTTGAACATTTTTATATTGTTGTTAAAATGGA
>NW_018397300.1:62267-62383 GCF_002168275.2 Theobroma umbraticum
ATGTTTGCCTTAGGAATAGTGAAGGAAAAGCTATCCATTGGAAAAAAAATCCATTTATAGTCACTAATGCCTTCGAAAGCATTATTTCTCACTTTAAATAGTTTTATAATCTTATA
>NW_018397300.1:62393-62485 GCF_002168275.2 Theobroma umbraticum
AGTTGAATTTTTTTACATTTTTAGTTAAATCAAATTATATTTGAATGTCTGTCTCAAGAAACATGAAGCAAAAGCCATCCATTGGAAAGAAA
>NW_018397300.1:62495-62882 GCF_002168275.2 Theobroma umbraticum
TAGTCACTCATGCCTTCGAAAGTATTACTACTCTTTTTAAATGGTTTTATAATCTCATAATTGATTTTAAATTGAATTTTTCTACCTTTTTTATTAAAATATATTATAATTAAATATTTACCTTGGGAAACATGAATTAAGATCCATTCATTGATAATAAAAGTCCATTTATAGTCGCTCAAGCCTTCGAAAGCCTTATTAGCCATTTTAAATTATTTTATATTCTCATAATTGATTTTAATTTGAATTTTTTTATATTTTTGGTTCAAATAGATAATATTTACACATTTGCCTTGAGAAACATTGAGAAAAAGCTATTCATTGCTAAAAAAAATCCATTTATAGTCACCCATGCCTTTGAAAGCCTTATTTACTCGCTTTAAACGG
>NW_018397300.1:62892-63420 GCF_002168275.2 Theobroma umbraticum
TCATAATTAATTTCAAGTTGAATTTTGTTATATTGTTAGCTAAAATAGATTATAATTGAGTGTCTACCTTAGGAAACGTAAAGCAAAGGCCATCCATTAGAGAGAAAAGTTCATTTATAGTTACTCATGCCTTCAAAAGCATTATTACTCGCTTTAAACGGTTTTATAATCTCATAATTTGATTTAAAGTTAAATTTTTTTATCTTTTGGGTACATAATATTATAATTGAAATATTTACCTCTAGAAACTTGAATTAAAAAGCCATCCATTCGTAGAAAAATCTATTTATAGTCACTCAAGCCTTCAAAAGTCTTATTACTTGTTTTAACTTGTTTTATAATCTCATAATTGATTTGAAGTTGAATTTTTTTACATTTTTAGTTAAAACAGATTATATTTTAATGGTTGCCTTGGGAAATGTGAAGAAAAAATCATTCATTGGCAAGAAAAGTCTATTTATTGTCACTCATGCTTTCTAAAGCCTTATTACTTACTTTAAATGATTTTACAGTCTCATAATTTATTTT
>NW_018397300.1:63430-67816 GCF_002168275.2 Theobroma umbraticum
TTTTTATATTGTTAGTTAAAATAGATTATAAATAAATGTCTATCTTAAGAAATAAGAAGCAAAAGCTATCCATTAGAGAGAAAAGTCAATTTATAGTCACTCATGCCTTCAAAAGTATTATTACTCACTTTAAATGGTTTTATTATAATTGAATGTCTACGTCAGGAAACGTGAAGCAAAAGCCATCCATTTGTAAGAAAACTTCATTTATAGTTACTCAAGCCTTTGAAAGCCTCATTACTCACTTTAAATGGTTTTATAATCTCATAATTGATTTTATGTTGAATTTTTTTATATTTTTTATTAGAATAGATAATATTTGAATGTTTGCCTAAAAAAACAAGAAGAAAAGGCCATGCATTGATACGAAAAGTTCATTTATAGTCACCCATGCCTTCCAAAGGCTTATTACTCGCTTTAAATGGTTTTATAATCTCATAATTTATTTTAAGTTAAATTATTTTATATTGTTGGTTAAAATAAATTATAATTGAATATCTGCATTAGGAAACGTGAGGCAAAAGCCATTTATTAGAGAAAAAAGTCCATTTACATTTACTCATACCTTTAAAAGCGTTATTAATCGCTTTAAATGGTTTTATAATCTCATAATTGATTTTTAGTTAAATTTTTTTACATTTTTGGTTTTATAAATAAACTTTTTCTGTCAATGGATGGCCTTCGCTCCACATTTCCTGATGTGAATAGCAAATTATGATATGTTTTAACCAAAAGTGTAAGCAAAATCAATTTAAAATCATTAAAAATGTTATAAAAGACTTAGAGTGAGTTGCAAGGCTTTTAAAGATTTGAGTGATTATAAATGGACTTTTCTTGTTAATGGATGACTTTTGCTTTACATTTCATGCAAACATCAAATTATAATCTGTTTTAACTAAAAAAGTAAAAAATTTTCAATCAAAAATCATTTAACAAGTTATAAATCCATTTAAAATGAGTAACAAGGCTTTTCAAGGCATGAGTGACTATAAATGGACTTTTCTTATCAATGGATGGCCTTCACTTCACGTTTCCCAATGCAAATATCAAATTATGATATGTTTTAACTAAAAATGTAAAACAAATTCAATCCAAAATCATTTAAAAACTTATAAATCTACTTAAAGCGAGCAACAAGACTTTTAAAGGCCTATAAATGAAGTTTTCTTGTCAGTGGATTGCTTTTGCTTCGCGTTTCTTGATGTAAACATCAAATTATCATCTATTTTAACTAAAAATGAAAAAATATCTAATTTAAAATCATTTAAAAAGTAGTAAATCCACTTAAAGCGAGTAATAAAGTTTTCGAAGGCATGTTTGACTATAACTAGACTTTTCCTATTAGTGGATAGCTTTTGCTTGGTGTTTTCCAATGAAAATATCAAATTATGATCTATTTTAACAAAAAATATAAAACAATTTCATTTTAAAACCATTTAAAATGTTATAAATCCACTTGAAGCAAGTAAGAAGGCTTTCAATGAGTGACTATAAACTGACTTTGCTAGTCAATTGATGGCTTTTGCTTCATGTTTCTTAATGCAAACATCAAATTATGATATGTTCTAACCAAAAACATAAAAGCAATCAATTCAAAATCATTTAAAAAGTTATAAACCCACTCAAAATGAATAACAAGGCTTTCGAAGGTATGAGTGACTATAAATGGACTTTTCTTATCAATGGATGGCTTTTGCTTCAAGTTTCCTGATGCAAACTTCAAATTATGATCTGTTTAACCAAAAACATAAAAAAATCAATTTAAAATCATTTAAAAAGTTATAAACCCACTTAAAACAAGTAAAAAGGCTTTCAAAGGCATAAGTGACTAGAAATAGACTTTTCTTGCCAATGAATGACCTTCACTTCATATTTCCCAATGCAAACATTAAATTATGATCTGTTTTAACCTAAAATGTAAACAAAATTCAATCTAAAATTTTTTAAAAGGTTATAAATGCACCTTAAGCGAGTAACAAGGCTTTCGAAGAAATGAGCGACTATAAATGGACATTTTTTACCAATGGATGGCTTTTACTTCACGTTTTCTAATGCAAATATTAAATTATGATCCATTTTAACCAAAAATAAAAAAAATTCTAAAATCAATTAGAAAGTTATAAATACACTTAAAGCAAGCAATAAGGCTTTTGAAGGCATAAGCGACTATAAATAGACGTTTCTTGTTAATAGATGGCTTTAGCTTCACATTTTCTGATGCAAACATCAAATTATGATATGTTTTAACTAAAAACATAAAATAAATTCAATGTAAAATCGTTGCAAATATTATAAATCCACTTGAAGAGAGTAACAGGGCTTTCGAAGGCACGAGCAACTATAAATGGACTTTTCTTGTTAATGGATGACTCTTGTTTCATGTTTCCCAATGCAAACATAAAATTATGATTTGTTTTAACTAAAAATGTAAAAAAAATCAATGTAAAATCATTTAAAAAAGGTATAAATTCATTTGAAGTGAGTAATAAGACTTTTGAAGGCATAGGCAACGAAAAATAGACTTTGCTTGTCAATGGATGACTTTTTCTTAATATTTCCCAACACAAACATTAAATTATGATCTGTTTTAACAAAAAATGTAAAAAACAATTCAATTGAAAATCATTTAAAAAGTTATAAATCCACTTAAAGTAAGTAACATAGCTTTCGAAGGCATGAATGAATATAAATGAACTTGGCTTGTTAATAGATGGCCTTTGCTTTACATTTCCCAATGCAAATATCAAATTATAATCTATTTTAACTAAAAATATAAACAAAATTTAATCTAAAATTATTTTAAAAGTTATAAATCTACATTAAGCGAGTAACAAAGCTTTCAAAGATATAAGTGACTATAAATGGATTTTTTTGTCAATGGATAGATTTTGCTTCACGTTTCCCAATGCAAATATCAAATTATGATCCATTTTAACCAAAAATAAAAAAAATCTAAAATCAGTTAAAAAGTTATAAATACACTTAAAGTGAGAAATAAGGATTTCGAAGGCATGAGCGACTATAAATAGACTTTCCTTGTTAATGGATGGCTTTGGCTTCACATTTCCTGATGCAAACATCAAATTATGATATGTTTTGACCAAAAATATAAAATAGATTTAGTGTCAAATAATTACAAATATTATAAATCCACTTAAAAAGAGTAACAAGGCTTTTGAAGGTATGAGAGATTATAAATGAACTTTTTTTATCAATAGATGGCTTTTACTTCATGTTTCCCAATGCAATATCAAATTATGATCTATTTAACAAAAAATAAAAAAGAATCAAATTAAAATCAGTTAAAAAGTTATAAATCCAGTTAAAGCGAGTAACAAGACTTTCGAAGGCATGAACGACTATAAATGGACTTTTCTAGTTAATAGATGACTTTTGCTTGATGTTACCCAATGCAAACAGCAAATTATGATCTATTTTAACCAAATATGTAAAATAATTCAATTTAAAATTATTTAAAAAGGTATGAATATACTTACAATAAGTAACATGGCTTGTGAAGGTAAGAGTGACTATAAATGGACTTTTCTTATCAACAGATGGTTTTTGCTTCATGTTTTGTGATGCACACATCAAATTATGATTTGTTTTAACTAAAAATGTAAAAAAAATACAATTTAAGCTGAGTAACAAGGCTTTGGAAGACATGAGCGACTATAAATAGACTTTTCTTGCTAATGAAATGATTTGACTTCACATTTCTCGATGCAAACATCAAATTATAATATATTTTAATCAAAAATATAAAATAAATTTAATTTAAAATCATTTCAAAAATTATAAATCCACTTAAACCGAGTAAGAAAGCTTTTAAAAATATAAGTGACTATAAATAGACTTTTCTTGTCAATGGATGGCTCTTGCTTCATGTTTCCTAATGAAAATACCAAATTATGATTCATTTTAATCAAAAAGGAAAAAAATCAATTTAAAATCAGTTAAAAGTTATAAATCCACTTAAATTGAGTAAGAAGGCTCTCAAAATCATGAGTAATTATAAATGGTCTTGTTTTTTAATGGATGGCTTTTCGCTCACATTTCTCAATGCAAACATCAAATTATGTTCTGTTTTAACTAAAAATATAAAACAATTTAATTTAAAATCATTTAAAAAGGTACATATCTGCTAAAAGTGAGTAACATGGATTTCGAAGGCATGAGCAAATATAAATAGACTTTTCTTATTAATGGATGGTTTTTGCTTCACGTTTCTCAATGTAAATATCAAATTATGATCCGTGTTAACCAAAAATGACAACAAATCAGTTTAAAATCATTTAAGAAAGGTATAAATCTCTTTAAAGTGAGTAATAGGGCTTTTGAAGGTATAAGTGACTATAAATGGACTTTTCTTATCAATGGATAGCT
>NW_018397300.1:67916-68657 GCF_002168275.2 Theobroma umbraticum
TTATAACTTTAGAAATGATTTTAAATTGAATTCTTTTTATATTTTTGGTTAAAAGAGATTGTGATTTGATGTTTCCATTAGGAAACATGAAGTGAAAAACATCCATTGACAAGAAAAGAAAAGTCCATTTATAGTCACTTATGCCTATGAAAGCCTTGTTACTCACTTTAAGTGGATTTACAACTTTTTAAATGATTTAAAGCTGAATCTCTTTTGCTTCATTTATAAAAACATATCATAATGTGATGTTTACATCAGGAAATGTGAAAGCCATCCATTGATAAGAAATGTTCATTTATAGTCATTTATTCTTTCGAAAGGCTAGTTGGTCGCTTTAAATAGTTTTATAATCTTATAAATTATTTTAAAAATAAATTTTTATCAATTTTGGTTCAAACAAATCATAATTTGATGTGTCCATCAGGAAACGTGAAGCAAAAGCCCTCTATTGACAAGAAAAGTCCATTTATAGTCACTTATGCCTATGAAAGCCATGTCGCTTACTTTAAGAGATTTATAACTTTTTAAATGACTTTGAATTGAATTTCTTTTTTACATTTTTATTTGAAACAAATCATAATTTAATATTTGCATTGGAAAACATGATGTAAAAGCCATCCATTGACAAGAAAAGTCTATTTGTAATCACTCATGCCTTGTTACTTGCTCTAAATGGATTTATAAATTTTTAAATGATTTTGAATTTAATTTTTTACATTTTTGGTTAAAATAGATCATAAT
>NW_018397300.1:68764-69600 GCF_002168275.2 Theobroma umbraticum
TTATAGTCATTTATGCCTTCAAAAGCTTTGTTACTTGCTTTACGTGGATTCATAAATTTTTAAATGAGTTTGAACTGATTTTGGTTCATATTTTTGGTAAAAAAAAATTATAATTGGATGTTTTTAATGGGAAACGAGTAGCAAAAGCCATCCATTGATAAGAAAAGTCCACATATAGTCACTCATGCCTTCGAATGCCTTATTTCTCATCTAAAGTGGATTTATAACATTTTAAATGATTTTGGATTGAATTTCTTTTATATTTCTAGTTAAAACAGATAATAATTTGATGTTTACATGAAAAAACGTGAAGTAAAAGCCATCCATTGACAAAAAAAGTCCATTTATAGTGGCTCATGCCTTCAAAAGCCATGTTATTGGCTTTAAGTGGATTTATACCTTTTTAAATGACTTTAAATTGAATTTTTTTTATATTTTTGGTTAAAATGAATCATAATTTGATGTTTGCATTGGGAAACATGACGTAAAAGCTATCCATTAACAAGAAAAGTCCATTTATAGTTGCTTGTGCCTTCGTAAGCCATGTTGCTCACTTTAAGTGGATTTATACCTTTTTAAATAATTTTAAATTGAATTTGTTTACATTTTTTGTTAAAACATATCATAATTTTATGTTTGCATTGAGAAACGTGAAGTTAAAGCCATCCATATAAAAAAAATGACCATTTATATACGTTCATATCTTCGAAAGCCTTGTTACTTGCTCTTAGTGGATTTATGACTTTTTAACTAATTTTGAATTGATTTCTTTCATTTATGGTTAAAACAAATCATAATTTAGTATTTACATAGGAAAACATGAAGCAAAACCAATC